>NC_056747.1:112039599-112054837 GCF_019279795.1 Protopterus annectens
TTTATTAGTTGCAACTGAGGTAAACTCTCTGCAGATTTGACAGTGCAGACCATGGATAAGTCTCCTCTTCCAGGCTCCAGCTTTAATGGAAAACAGTCTTACCACATTACAATTCTTGCAGTATAGCAACAACACAGGTTAGAGGGCAGTCTCCTTTCTGCAAGCCAACAGTTGGATCATCAGTGTAAATCCTGAGCTGATCCTGATTTATCACTGTCATCACAAGCAGTTGTGTGCCACTCTTAGTGGGGCAGAATTACAGCTGGAAAGTGACAGTGTAATGCACTGCAGACTGGGTGTGAGGGAGGGGTAATCCTAAATCATAGTCATCTGTAACACAGACTAGACTCCGTACGTTCCTGCTGACCTCCATTTATAATTCTCACACTGGGCTGACACATTGTTTACTTCACAATTTTCAACATTTTCACTCCTCACTGTCCACTGTGCATGGACTTCCTTTCAAATGAGTGTAGGTATGGTGTGCGAGTGGAAAAGGTGTTACAATTTATATAGATCTACTGCGTAGGTAAGCAAAGTATGAGCTAGTGAAATTTGTGAACAAGTGAAACTGTACCGCTGAACATGCATACTTGCTTCATTCATGCATTTTAGTCATAGTAACTATAGCTGGAAGGTTACCATGACACCTGTATAAATGAAGTTAGTGAATGAAGTTGTATGCAGACTATAAACATGTACATCTTTAATCATACAGTAGTGTAGGTTCCTAGGTAGTAACTGTGCGTACACTACAAAAGACTATTAAAGAGCCTAACCCAAATTCCCAGCTGTACTAAAGCACTGTCTGGTCAAGTGACGTGCTCAAGGTCACACAGCAGGCAAATGAAGGTTAAAGGATTCAATCCCTGTACAACAGGAAGCAGCTCATGATATAGTGCATTTGATTTTACCCAATATCTTCAAGACTTGTATTTCCTTAATCTGATTTGCTTTCCAAATAATGTTTGTCTGCTTTGAAATACTATGCAAATCATGTTTGTTGATGTTTTCCTTTTGAATTGTCAAAAATGTATTGCTATCCTTTTAGAGCTTTTCTCCTTGGGCCTCCACTGAAAATGGGCATTTCATTTCCCAGATGGACTTTCCTTGTAAACAAAACCAAATAAACTTGTATCAATAAAAAGTAATCCTGAAAAGAAATCCTCAGAAATAGACTATAGATTTACATGTTGGCAACAAAACAAGTCTGTAGAAGCCTTGAAAGTCTATAAACTGAAACTGAAGCTGAAGCTATCTGTAGATCAGTTTAACCAAGGTCCCTGGTATGTTGTAAAAAATAGAAATCCAGTACTAGACTGAAGACCATGTTAAATGAGAGAGAGGAACCCAAAGTTCCCCAGCTATTCCTTTTGGAAGAAAAGTGGAGACTGGGACAATGGTGATAGTCACTGATGCAGACAGAATCTATTAAATTTGTTTCTCCAAATTAAACTGGTTAATGAGCATCAAAAGCTCCCTTAAAATGAGAAGACCAGTTATCCAGGAGTACAAATACTCCTGCCAAATTCTCTACTCGCAGAAGACTGTCAAGGAAAGCCTACAACTGCATGGAGTGATAGTGCTGATAAAGGTTCCAAAGACGGAAAAGTTACACTAGTTTGTTCGGGGTCTGATTTTGATGTACATAGTCCATGGAGTGCCTAGTACTGTAGTATTAGGGCTAATTTTAAATGATCTGTGTAACAGATTGCATGCATGTGTACACACTCCCTCATGCTCACATGTACACTGTCGCTAATGTGTTGGCTACAGTGTTTAACAGGTCATAACGTCCATCCTTGCTTTTACTTTTCCCGATAAATCAGTTTTGAATTTAGATGTGATAAAGATTAGAACATAGCTCCTCTGTCTTAATTTATTAAGCCTTCAGACTTCACAGTTTGCATGTCTGTTCACTTGCCATACACATTTAAATACTTGTGGCAGTGTGCAGCACTTTACACGGTTTATTGTGGTCCTGCTCTCTGTAAAAGATTTCTTTCAGCTGTCTTGAATGCCATCATCTCTAGATTACATGTGCTATATCTAAGCACAAGTGTACTGTTATGCAGGATTCCACATCCATCAGATCAACCCAGTTTACTTACCTCCTTGCATCCCATCTGCTGGCACTGTTGTACACAGATATGGAAAAGTGACACCTTTCTTATGAGAGGTTACCAGTACCACTTTTTATTTAGTGTCTGACACCAGGTAAGTGAAAGTGGATATGTGCCTCCTTGCACATAACCAGTAGAAGGCTGTGTCTAGTTACCATGGTTTCAGGGTCACTGAGCATCAGCAGGGCATTGGATCAGGTTGCTGGCAGAACGTAATTGGTAAACAGCAGTAGGAGAGGTAGTCGGAATGGGGAAAAGATGAAGCAGCCCGTGGTTTCTCTAATTTTTTTTCTGAAACTTTCTACTATATATTCAATGCCTTTGGAGCTTGAATCAGTGCCAAGACCTCAGAGTTCAAGCCCTAGGTCACTCGGGTTCACTAAGTCGCATCAAACATCACATCCTTACTCTAGTGGCACCATTATATTCATAGTAGGGGCAAACTTAGTGGAAAAGGCTCTCTTTGCCAGAGGGACCAAAGCTCCAAGGATTTTGTCAGACAGGAATAGGTTTGCATAAGTCATGGTATGGAGTTAAAAGGGTCTCTGAGGTTTCAGATGCTAAATTCAAAGGCCCAAAATCTTGACACTAGAATACGTAGCAGGTGTAGCATGTAGCAGTTGTAGCTGTCATATTTGTGATCAGCCTTTCTATTAGCAGGAGGCACATTTTTTTCTGCTTTAACATGCTTCATGCAGTAAGTTATAAAACTGCACCGTTCAGATGTTTGGCATCATATTAAAGTTCTTTCTGGTGAGAAATGTTGTTGATGCTTTTCTTAAATCAGAAAATTCCATGCCTACCTAAGTTTTTAGTATAATATTTACAGAAACTGTTTTCATACTTTCTTGAGCAAAAGATCATGTTTACATTTTTATTCAGAACTCTGCTAACATAAAGTACTTGGATGCAACTTGATCCTCTAGAATTAATTGGAATAACTCAACAAGCCTTCCACGTCTGCTGTGAATGTGTTGCCAGCATCTTACAGTTGGATTAGTCCAGGAATCTTAGAGTTTGCAATTGTATTTCTGTGAGTTGCATACTTCAGTGCTACATAATCTCATGCAGTAATTCTACAAGTAGGCTTACAGCTGTATACACATTTCTAGATGTAAAATTAGTGACTGATTTGTACTTCTGTGGTGCATTTTCTGTATGATATTCCTTAAAACTGAAACTCTACATATTCCTTAAACCTGAAGCTCTACACGTGTATTATCAAGTATTCGTTATGCATCTTTAAAAAATTAACTGGAGTAAAGGTTTCCCTGAAAAGAAGCATTGTGCATCCAACCATCTCTCTGGAGGTGCCACTGTGTGAAAAGCATGAAACTCAGTTTGCTGCCCTCTTACCCTGTGGTATGTGCTACTTGGCAAGTCAGACCACTGCTAGTTTGCCTTCATCATCTTTTTATGACATGTGGACTTGAAGTAATTGGTCACTGTGGGGTGGTGGGTTACTTTCCCAAGTTCTCTTCAAGGATGTAAGGTACAACTTATCTTTTAGTTTACTGAAAGGACAAGGTTTTAACCACTATGTATACAGTAACCTGCATGACACAGCCATTTCCCATTCCCTCTAAACTAAATTAGTTATTTGGGTTTGAGTTTGTCCTTTTACTTTCTGAGTAGCACATTTTCTGGCAATGTGCATATTTAGTCCTGCTTCCAGCTGCCTACATTGAATATAGAATAGTGCCACCATGAATTACTGCTCCCTAGAAATGTTCACTGTAGCAGGGTTCCGTGACCAGTAGTGCACTACCTCAGAACTAACTAGCAGTTCTGCACCAGGGTTCCGTGACCAGTAGTGCACCACCTCAGAACTAACTAGCAGTTCTGCACCAGGGTTCCGTGACCAGTAGTGCACTACCTCAGAACTAACTAGCAGTTCTGCACCAGGGTTCCGTGACCAGTAGTGCACTACCTCAGAACTAACTAGCAGATGTCCTTCATGGATGCATCTGCAGTCATAACAAATGGGTTGTCCTGTCATCAGGCAGCCCTTCGGTCGGCCGGATTCCAAAGTCTGGGTCCGGCTTCGGCTGATGTTGCACTTCACCCGACGTCATCTCTGCTGGTCTTCGGGTATAAAGGCATCAGCCAACGCCATTTTCCTCAGTCTTTCTTGCCGCGGCGCGAAGCAGAAGCTGTTCGCAAGTGCCGGTCGGTCCGATCCAGAGATTACTACTACCGAATACTATCAAGACTTCTAAAAAGCTAAGTACCCCGTTGGGGACTCTTTCTTGCCTCAGCCGATGTCAGAAAAAGTCAATAACTGTTTAACTTGTGGGAAACAAATACCTCATAAAGATTTCCACTCTTACTGTCTGCCTTGCTTAGGCCCAGACCACGACGTAGCAGCCTGTTCGGCCTGCGCTTCCTTCAACCGACGAACGCTCAGGCGTCGGTCGGAGTTTGCTGAACAATTTTTCGGCCCAGACTTTGCTTACATTATGCCGTCGGATCCTCCGACTACCCAAATTGTTAAAAAACGCAAGGAAAAAGACCGACATTCGCGGCCCGCGGTTTCAGCCGAAACCACGGTTAAGCAAGCTGCGAGTGTCTGTTTCAGCCGAAACCGAGAAAACTGGTCAATCCTCAGCCGAATCCATGGCTACTACTGAGGCTCCTGCTACCTTACCTGAATCGGCCTCAGAAATTTTGCCTGCAATTGTGGTTTCTAGTGAGTTATCAGACACCATCCCTTTGGATGTTTCTACCCCAGCACGTGGTGCTGCTAGACCCCCTGCAGCCATGTCTATCAAGGCCTTTGCCAGGACTAAAGCAGCCAAATCTGCTAAGTCAGTGCCTGTTAAACCTCCCTCACACAGGCCCACCTCTAGTTCACATATGCTTACTCTGGCAGAAGATTTAATATCCTTAATTAGGGGATCCCAATCTCACCAAGACAGGGCCTCTCAGCCCCCAGAAAAGAGACCTTGGACAGAGCCCCCCGAGCCAGTGTCCTCTGATGATTCTGCGGATGACTCCGACATTACAGAACAGCCAGAGGATCCTTTTTCTACTTATGAAGACTCCGATGCTGAAGAATCCATTCCAGCTGCCTCTCCACCAGAGGAATTTTCCTTTGGGGAAACCTTACATGCCATGAGAGAACAATTTCAATGGCAGGGACAAGATTTCTCAGATTCAAGAAAAAGGCTTAGGACCTTTCTGCATTTACCACAACATAGGCCCTTAGCTATACCTCCTGTTTTGCCTGTTGTGGATGATGCATTTAATGATGTCTGCACTGCTCCTGATTCTTTACCTCCAGCCCCTGCCAAACCTGATAGATTTTACAGGGTCCCAGACACTCATCACCACCTATACAAGGCCCCACTGGCAGACCCGAAACTATTTCCCAGGGGCCTAAGGCAGTAGCCTCGACCACAGCAAAAAACCCTATTCCTTCAGAAAGGGAATCCAGGTCCTTGGACAGATGGGGGAAAAAGTTTACACCTCTGCTACTCTCTCAGCTAGAGCTTTAAACTGTCAGTTTCACATGATCCAATACCAAGAGTTTATGCTTGATCAGTTGACTAAAAAAGTATCCTCTGATGAATCTATAGATAAGAAATATGTATTAGAAATGGTGAATAACATACAACAGGTTAGTAACCATTCCTTAAAATGTGGCTATGATGCACTGGAGGCTTCATTTAGATCAGCCATGACTGGCACAGTGATAAGAAGACATGCATGGTTGAAAGAGCAGGTCTTACCGGATCATGTTAAAGCTAAGCTATTAGATGCTCCTATGGATAAGGCCAGTTTATTTGGTACACCTGCCCAGCAGGTAATGAAGAAAATGGAAGAAAAGGCAAAATCTGTACAAACAGTAAAAGATTTCTTACAGGTTCAGCCCCCAAGGTTTAGCAGGAACTGGCCTGCCAAAAATTGGTCCTTTCCTGACTCCGCAAGATCCCAAAGGGGCAGGAATAGACGCTCCAGAGGCAGAAATCAATCCAGAGGAGGTGCCTACAGAGGACGACAGTGGCAAGGTAATAACAGAGGCACAGACACAACCACTACCACTGCAACAGGACAATCACAGTGACTTGGCTCTAACTCCGCCTACCAGGGAGCAAATAGCAGCACCATTAGGCGGAAAGTTAGCCTTATTTTTGAAAAATTGGCACTATATCACAAAAGACAAGTGGATTTTGCAAACCATAGACCAAGGCTACCGGTTCCACTTCCACACCTTACCAGTAAAAAGAGGAATGCCAAACCTGCCTCCAAATCAGAAATTAGAAGCTCTACAGCAGATAATGGAATTAACAAAGATGAGAGCTGTGGAAAGAGTACCAATAACAGAACAGGGCAAAGGATTCTATTCCAGACTCTTCCTAGTACCAAGAAAAGAAAAATGTTGGAGACCTATTCTCGACCTGTCCATCTTAAACACATATATCATTGTCCCAAAATTCAAAATGCTGACCCTACAGCAACTTCTTCCCATGCTGGGCAAGGAGTGTTGGCTGGTAACTCTAGATCTCAAGGAGGCATACCTGCACGTCCCCATTCGACCAAATTGCAGAAGATACCTCAGATTTCTTGCAGGATCAGAGCATTATCAATTCTCAGCATTGCCCTTTGGCTTATCTACTGCGCCCAGAGTATTCACAAAATGCCTGGCATCAGTAATCGCTCACTGCAGACTACAGGAATCCAAATTTATCCATACCTGGACGACTGCCTGCTACAAGCGGACAACAAAAGCAAGCTGACAACAGATTTACAAAGGGTCATTTACTTGCTACAAGCCCTGGGATACACAGTCAATTTTCAAAAATCAAGGCTGATACCATCCCAAACAAGAACATTCTTGGGTGCGGAATTGGACACAGTAAAACAAATGGCATTCCTAACTGCAGAAAAACAAAAGAACTCCTCTTTACTTCTTGGCATTAACAAAACAGAACAAACTAACAGCAAGAAAAGTTCTGCAGGCCTTGGGCTTCATGGCATCATGCATAATCTTGGTCCCACATGCCAGACTGCATATGAGAAAACTACAGTGGTACCTAAAGAATTTATGGTCTCAACACAGGCACAGCCTAGAAGCAGAAATACCACTAATCCCATGCCTAAAACAGGAGTTCCTATGGTGGGCTCAAGCATGCCAGTCAAACCCAGGCCTATCCTTCCACAACTTTCGAACAAGCCAAACAATCACAACAGACGCCTCAGACCTAGGATGGGGGGCGCACATGCTGGACAAATGCGTACAAGGATTGTGGACTCAGGACCAGTTGCACCTGCACATAAACCAAAAAGAAATGCTGGCAGTAAAACTGGCAATCCAAAAATTCAGACCATTCCTCAAAGAAGGCCATTTGATGATAAGGACAGACAACACCACAGTCATGTGGTACATCAACAAACAGGGAGGCACTCGTTCATACCCCCTATGCAGAATGACTTTGGACCTATGGAATCTGGCACTCAGCTACAACATCCAGTTACAGGCAATATTTGTACCGGGAAAAGAGAACACCCTAGCAGACATGTTAAGCAGAACCACCTCGGATGCTCACGAATGGATGCTACACCCGGACATCTTCAAGACCATCACAAAGAAATGGGGAATGCCACAAATAGATCTATTCGCTTCCCCTCTCAATCACCAGCTCAAAAAATTCTGCACAAGGACATTCCACCCACTTGCTTGGAAGGTGGATTCACTCTCCTTCAGCTGGAAAGGTCTGACAGCATATGCATTTCCACCTCTTCCTTTGATACACAAGGTATTACTGAAAATCAAAGAGGAACGTCCAAGGATAATCCTGATAGCTCCGAACTGGCCAAGGCAACACTGGTACCCATTGCTGAGGAGCATGTCTCAGGAGAAAATGTGGTCAATACCCCTGATGCCTTTGATGTTAACTCAGAACAACTACAGCATCATGCACCCAAACCTAAAAACTTTGCAACTGACTGCCTGGAACATCACATAGCAGCAACTAATCCAAATCTTTCCCAAAGGGTTAAAGACATTATCCTGGAAGCCCGCAGACCTTCAACAAGAAGGAACTATGCAGGAAAATGGAAAAGGTTTGTCATTTGGAGTGCTGAAAGAGGAAAAGATGTGTCGAATATAGATATTGCTAACATTCTGGAGTATTTGGCAGAGCTTCTACATACAGGCCTGTCCTATTCCTCCATCAAGATACATGCATCAGCTATCTCAGCAGAATACAGCTTTGATCCACCTGTCTTTTCACATCCTTTACTCAGGCAGTTCCTCAGAGGGATCAAGAATGTAAAACCTCCTAGGAAACCACCATTACCAGCATGGGACTTGAACTTTGTGCTAGAAAAGTTGACACTCCCTCCATTTGAACCAGCAGCAACAGCAGATCTACAGCACCTGTCATGGAAAACTGCTTTCCTACTGGCAATTACCTCAGCAAGGAGGGTTTCTGAACTACAGGCCTTAATGGCAGTACAACCCTTCCTAATCTTCCATCAAGATAGGGTGTCCATGAGAACTAATCCTACATTTATGCCTAAGGTGGTATCCAGAGTGTCTTTAAACCAGGCAATCCACCTACCTACCTTCTTCCCCAATCCACAAAACAGAGGGGAAAGAATGCTGCATACCTTGGATGTACATAGACAGCTACGCTACTACCTGGACAGAACCAAAAGTAACAGAAAAACTCACCAGCTTTTAGTAGCCTATGCAACAGGAAGGGAAGGAAAAGCAATTTCCAAACAGACAATCTCCAAATGGATAGGAAATTGCATAAGATTCTGTTACTCCTTCCATGGAAAACCAATTCCACAGAACATAAGGCCTCATTCTACAAGGGCTACAGCCACTACCACAGCTTTCTTACGAGGAGTGGCAACCAAGGACATTATTGAGGCGGCTACTTGGACCTCCGTGCATACATTTGCCAAGCATTATAATTTACCTCTGTATTCTAGATCCCGAGCAGGGTTTGCCACTGCTGTACTGCAAGGGATCCTAACCACACCATAATTTCTTCTTCCTCCTCCCTAGTTGGCTATGGTATTCTACCCATTTGTTATGACTGCAGATGCATCCATGAAGGACATAGTACAGTTTTGTACCTACCATAAATGTAGATGTCCGAACTGGATAGCATCTGCAGTCAGGATTACCTCCCTCCTTCCCTCTGTGGTACTCCTAGGGTATTTACCCTCCTAATAGCTAGCTGGGAGTCTCTTATGGTGTATTTGTTTGTATATATGTACATATATGCTTATTTTTTGTGTTTGCCTTCTACCCTTTTGGAAACATTGGCATTTATCCAAAATTTAGCCTTCCAAGAGGGCAACTGACATCTGGGGCAAGAAACACTGAAGAAAATGGCGTCGGCTGATGCCTTTATACCCGAAGACCAGCAGAGATGACGTCGGGTGAAGTGCGACATCAGCCGAAGCTGGACCCAGACTTTGGAATCCGGCCGACCGAAGGGCTGCCTGACGACAGGACAACCCATTTGTTATGACTGCAGATGCTATCCAGTTCGGACATCTACATTTATGGTAGGTACAAAACTGTACTTTCTGCACCAGGGTTCCGTGACCAGTAGTGCACTACCTCAGAACTAACTAGCAGTTCTGCACCAGGGTTCCATGACCAGTAGTGCACTACCTCAGAACCTTCTAGCAGTTCTGCACCAGGGTTCCGTGACCAGTAGTGCACTACCTCAGAACTAACTAGCAGTTCTGCACCAGGGTTCCGTGACCAGTAGTGCACTACCTCAGAACTAACTAGCAGTTCTGCACCAGGGTTCCGTGACCAGTAGTGCACTACCTCAGAACTAACTAGCAGTTCTGCACCAGGGTTCCGTGACCAGTAGTGCACTACCTCAGAACCTTCTAGCAGTTCTGCACCAGGGTTCCGTGACCAGTAGTGCACTACCTCAGAACTAACTAGCAGTTCTGCACAAATTCTTCTAGCACATTTTTAGTAACTGCCATGTGTAAAGAGTGGTTGTAGGTAATTGCTTTGTACTGCTCAGTCACGTCTGTGCACTGCCCTTCCAAGGTAGTTGAAAGTTAAGGCCGTTATCAGTGGGCAGATGCAAGCCAGGCCAAGAGACAGATGTGCCACAATGACCGATCTCTGTGATGTTCATGCATCTATGAGTCTGTTGCTTCTACTTTTGCAAGTTGTATGCATTGTGAGCTAATTTGGTGTGTTTGTGTAGCTGTGGGGCACTTCTAAATCCTGGACATCTGCATGCACGTCCTTAAAGTCCTGCATCATTCAACTTTCAGGCTGCACTTTCCTTTCCTGCAAGGGATTGTTTGAGTTGACTTTTAGATAATATATTTTATTTTTAAGTAAAAGTTGGCCCTCCAATGTAGCTAACCATAGCCCAGAGTGTTCTTTTAATATCACCTTGATAGTGTTAATGCCAGGAAACCCTTCAATACCTTTCAGATTCTTTTTTTTACATTTACGCTTTTCTACATGTCAAAGTCCATGAGGGTCCAGACTTTCCATAATTTTAGTGGCTGAGAATGTCTTCCTGATAAATAAATAGCTAAAGTAAATCTGTTCCAAAGAATTTGTTCTTGGGGAAATCTTTATATAAATCAGAGATGCATAATACTGCAACACTATATAAATAAACTGATAAACTCTCTTATTTTTGGCCATTAAAGTGTTTATCTATTTAAATGGAAGATGAGCCACAGTATCAAAAACTCCAGGAAGCTGTCCCATAGCTTTACTAGGAAAAAAAATTTCTGATGCCCGGGGAGGCTGCGATTGTGTAAGCTTGTGATACAGGAATGCTTAATATGTCTTCCTCTAGAGAAAAAAAAAAGAAAAGAAAATCATTTTCCAATCATTTAAATGATGTTACAGTAACTTAAAGCAGAAAGAAATGTCTGGAAATCAAGTATTCAATTGTGCCGTCATTCTGGCTAGATTCCCTGTGTACTACAGAGCATCTGGGGCCTTCAACACTCGCAGAACTGCTGGAACTCTGTATTTAAACCAAACAAGCTTCAAAGCATGTCTAGTAACATTGAGTCCGACATGGCTTTGTATGCCAAGCAGAGATCCCCTCTTAAGTAAGCAATATGAGACAGGAGTATAGCTGTACTTTTCTGAGTCCATCTGTGTAGGGCATGTGTTAGGAGTCCTAGGATCCTCTTTGTGAGGAATTTCTGTGGCCTTTCCAGTTGTTGCAGGTGTCTAGTGAGGTACATGCCAAATGGGGCATTGTACTCTTATAATGGGTCTGAGGGATGAGTAGAGAGTAATTATGACCTCTTTCTTCCTGAATGAGAAGCCCTTTTGTAATGAAGTGTGCCACATAGAAAGACTCTCTAACTAGTGGCCACATGGTTTTCAAAGTAGAGGTTGCTATCCACTTGTGTCACTAGATCTCTTATCACACCTTAGGAGTTGAAAGGTCTACCGTCAATGTGGTAGCTCATGGGCACAAAGTTTTTCCTGAAGGGGATAACTATGCACTTTTTGGCATAGAGTTTGAGACCATGGTTCTGGCACCAGTCGTTGGTGTCAGTGATGCCTTTTTGTAGGATGTTGACATCATCTTGAGTCAGTAATGGCTCCCAGTTTGCAGTCATCTGCCAACTTGGTCAACCAGAGTCCTTTAGTATTGGCCTGAACTTCAAATAAGTGTATACCAAACAGGAGAAGACCCAGAACTGATCCTTGTGAGACGTCACTTGTGACTGCCCGGTAGTTGGATTTGGAGTCTGCTACTTTCACCGTGTGGGTTCTGTCTGTGAGCCAATTGGCAACACATCTTATGATATAGGGGTTGACGCCTAGGTTGGTGAGTCTGTCAATGATCCCTGAGTGTGGGGATAGTGTTGAAGGCCTTGGCCAGATCTAGATAAGCTGTGTGGACTGCCTTGCCTTTATCGACTGCTCTGGTAACAGATTTGAAGAAGTCTATCAGGTTTAGCAGACATGATCTGCCCTTCACGAACCCAAACTGGGAGGGATCCAGGGTTTGAAGGTTCCCAATATCCTTATTTATGAGGTCCATAATGATGCACTCCATGGCCTTACAGATCAGGCTCATCAGGCTGATGGGGTGGTAGTTTCCTGGGTCAGTAGTCGCTCCCCCATTGTGGAGAGGAATGACTGTAGCGGTGTGCCATTCGGTGTGGACAAGCCTGAAGTGAGGCTATGGTTGAACAGGGCACTCAGGTGAGGTGCCAGTTCCCTTTGTAATTCGTGTAGCATGCAGCCAGGTATGTTATCAGGTCCCACTGGATAGTGCGACTTCTACCTGAGCAACCATGATATTGGGGCTTTGGCATTCCTTGGGTATTGAGATGGGCCCTTTTGGGGGTGGGGTAAAGTTAGCACTAAACCTGTCTGCCAAGATGTTGACAATATCTGTTGGTTCAGTGTAAGTGGTGCCATTGTGCAGTAGCTCAGAGAACCCTTGCATATTGTTATGCAGGTTCTTGACATAGCTAAATAATGCCTCTGTTGCAATTTTATTTTCGTAACTAGCTTTTGAGGCTTTGAGGGATCTCAGTTTTTTGCTGAGATTTACAGGGGAATTTTTCCAGACTTAGGACTTTGCTCTTTGCTGCAACAGTTTTTTTTTCTTCTGTTTTACAGTTTAATAGCAGGGGACCACCAGATTGCCCTCCTTTTTTTTGGTGGGCAGCTAATTAAAAAAGCCCATCAGTGACTACACTTCCTAAGAAGCCTTACAAAAGCAAAACTCTCTATGAATGCTCTAATTACCTTCTACAGAGGAGCCATCGAGAGCAACTGCACTGTATGGTTTGGTAACAGCACAATGGTTGAAAGGAACAAGCTGCAAAGAATAACAGCAGAAAAGATCGTGGGCAGTAGTCTTCCTACCTTACAGGAGCTCTTTGAAATAAGATGTTAAAAGTTGTCCCAGAAAATACTGAGGGATACTTCTCATCCAATATATGGTTGATTCACTAAACTTGCATGTGGTAGAAGGTTACAGAGTGCCCGCTGCAGGTCCTCCAGATTCATCAAACTGCAATAACTCATTAATTTGAATCTTTGAATCTTTTTAATCAAAATGACAGCTGTCAGTCAAGAGTAAATTGACAGAAATGACACATTTTTCACTTAGAGAATGCATATGGGAAGGAGACCTTGTAATTTGAGTGGAGGTTCGATTTTAAGAAAAGTTTTTTTTTTTTTTATCTCACTTCTGTTTAGGAAAATGCACATGCACTATAAATTGACTCTACTAAAATAGATTAACACAGATAAGAGTACTTTAATGTTTCTTCCGATTACTATATAAGGAGCTGACATTATCACTGTTAATAAATGGAGGGGAGGTCATTTATGGTGTCATATTATACATATTCAAACTTACTTCAAAGATGAGGAAAATGGACTGACAGACAACATTATGTCAGGCTCTGATGTCCTTCAAGAATGCAACTCCAGTCATAACATGTGGGTTGTCCTGCCTCAGGCAGCCCTCGGTCGGCCGGATTCCAAAGTCTGGGTTCGACGTCGGCTGATGTCGCATTTCACTCTGACGTCAGAGCGGCTGGAGTACATAAGCATCAGCCGACGCCATTTTCTTCTGTCTTTCTTGCCACGCGGTGCCCGAAGCAGAAGCAGTTCGCAAGTGCCGGTCGGTCAGCTCCTGTATTCTTTGATTCCAAAGTCATCAAAAAAGCTAAGTACCCCGTTGGGGACTTTTTCTTGCCTCAGCCGATGTCAGAAATTACTGAAAAAGTTAACAATTGTCTTTCTTGTGGTAAACAAATACCTCATAAGGATTTCCACTCTTACTGTCTTCCTTGCCTTGGCCCAGACCACGACGTCTCGGCCTGTGTAGCCTGTGCTCGCTTCAACAAGCGCACTCTCAGGCGCCGGGCGGAGTTCGCTGAAGATTTTTTCGGCGAAAAATTTGTTTACACAATGCCGTCGGAACTTCCGACATCACAAACTCCCAAGAAACGAAAAGACCGGGACCGACATCCTCGGCCCGCGTCTACCACCGACTCCACGCCAAAACCTATCGCGAGTGCTCCGGTTCCCTCTGAGATGGTCTTTCCACCACTCTGAACTGAGGACACCGCATTACCGATGACTCCGATTCCGGATATCACTCCGCCAGTTATTGATTTTCCCCCGGATACCGAAACCGAGGAAATGCCAGAGACCATTGCTGTAGACAAGGTCACTCCTGCACGTGGAGCTGCCAGGCCTCCTATGGCCATGTCTATTAAGGCCTACACTAGGGCTAAGGCAGCCAGCAAAACAAAACATCTTACTACTAAAACCTTACCTCAGCCTACTGCAGAGACACAAATTATGTCTATGGCTGCTGACTTAATTTCTATGATTAGAGGTTCACAGGCCCATCCTGAGAGAGGATCCCAGCCTCCTTCTGATAAAAGGCCCCGGGTTGAACCATCTGACCCTATTCCATCAGATGAAGATTCTGAGGGCTCTGTCCACTCTGATAGCCAGGAAGAGCTCTTCCAGACCTATGAGGACTCGGATGCAGAGGATTCCATCCCCTCGGCCTCCCCTCCTGAGGATATTTCTTTTGGGGAAGTTCTGCATACCATGAGGGAACATTTCAAGTGGCAAGGCCAGGAATATTCTGATTCCAGAAAATGCCTTCGGACTTTCCTTAAGAAGCCCCAGCACAGGCCCTTAGCTATCCCTCCTGTACTTGATGTTTTGGATGATTTATATTCTGACTCTAGTGTTACCCCTGACTCTCTTCCTCCTGCTCCAGCCAAGCCAGACAGGTATTACAGGGTCCCAGAAACTCATTCCCATTTATTCAGGGCCCATACTGCTGATTTGGAAACTATTTCACAGGGGCCTAAAGGAGTTTCAGCTTCCACCTCTAAAAATCCATTGCCCTCTAACAGGGAATCTAGGTCATTAGAGAGATGGGGCAAAAAGGTTTACACATCCACTACCTTATCTATGAGAGCTTTGAATTGCCTTTTTCATATGTTACAATATCAGGATTTCCTGTTAGAAGATTTACAAAAAACATTGGCAGCTCCTGATCCTTTAGACAGGAAGGCTTTGCAGGAAGCTGTACATAACACTCAGCAAGTAAGCAATCACTTCCTCCAGTGTGGATATGGCATGGACA
>NC_056747.1:112055337-112130337 GCF_019279795.1 Protopterus annectens
GTTTTCTAGTGCTTACATTGTTATACTTGGGTTTTATACAGCTACATTCACATTTCTGTTATGTGTAGTGCTTACATTGTTATACTCAGGTTTTATACAGCTACATTCACATTTCTGTTATGTGTAGTGCTTACATTGTTATACTTGGTTTTATACAGCTACATTCACATTTCTGTTATGTGCAGTGCTTACATTGTTATACTTGGGTTTTATACAGCTACATTCACATTTCTGTTATGTGTAGTGCTTACATTGTTATACTTGGGTTTTATACAGCTACATTCACATTTCTGTTATGTGTAGTGCTTACATTGTTATACTTAGGTTTTATACAGCTACATTCACATTTCTGTTATGTGTAGTGCTTACATTGTTATACTTGGGTTTATACAGCTACATTCACATTTCTGTTATGTGTAGTGCTTACATTGTTATACTTGGGTTTTATACAGCTACATTCACATTTCTGTTATGTGTAGTGCTTACATTGTTATACTTGGGTTTTATACAGCTACATTCACATTTCTGTTATGTGTAGTGCTTACATTGTTATACTAAGGTTTTATACAGCTACATTCACATTTCTGTTATGTGTAGTGCTTACATTGTTATACTCAGGTTTTATACAGCTACATTCACATTTCTGTTATGTGTAGTGCTTACATTGTTATACTCAGGTTTTATACAGCTACATTCACATTTCTGTTATGTGCTGTGCTTACATTGTTATATTTGTGTTTTATACAGCTACATTCACATTTCTGTTATGTGGAGTGCTTACATTGTTATACTCAGGTTTTTTGCAGCTACATTCACATTTCTGTTATGTGTTGTGCTTACATTGTTATACTTGGGTTTTATACAGCTACATTCACATTTCTGTTATGTGTAGTGCTTACATTGTTATGCTTGGGTTTTATACAGCTACATTCACATTTCTGTTATGTGCAGTGCTTACATTGTTATACTTGGGTTTTATACAGCTACATTCACATTTCTGTTATGTGTAGTGCTTATATTGTTACACTCTGTTTTTATACAGTGACATTCATATTTCTGTTATATGCAGTGCTTACATTGTTATAGTCAGTTTTTATACAGCTACATTCAAATTAATGTTATGTGTGGTGCTTACATTGTTATACTAAGGTTTTGTACACCTACATTCACATTTTTGTTATGTGTACTGCTTACATTGTTATACTAGGGTTTTATAAAGCTACATTCACATTTCTGTATGTGTAGTGCTTACATTGTTATACTCAGGTTTTATACAGCTACATTCACATTTCTGTTATGTGTAGTGCTTACATTGTTATACTCAGGTTTTATACAGCTACATTCACATTTCTGTTATGTGTAGTGCTTACATTGTTATACTTGGGTTTTATACAGCTACATTCACATTTCTGTTATGTGTAGTGCTTACATTGTTATACTTGGGTTTTATACAGCTACATTCACATTTCTGTTATGTGCAGTGCTTACATTGTTATACTTGGGTTTTATACAGCTACATTCACATTTCTGTTATGTGTAGTGCTTACATTGTTATACTTGGGTTTTATACAGCTACATTCACATTTCTGTTATGTGTAGTGCTTACATTGTTATACTTGGTTTTATACAGCTACATTCACATTTCTGTTATGTGTAGTGCTTACATTGTTATACTTGGGTTTTATACAGCTACATTCACATTTCTGTTATGTGTAGTGCTTACATTGTTATACTTGGGTTTTATACAGCTACATTCACATTTCTGTTATGTGTAGTGCTTACATTGTTATACTCAGGTTTTATACAGCTACATTCACATTTCTGTTATGTGCAGTGCTTACATTGTTATACTTGGGTTTTATACAGCTACATTCACATTTCTGTTATGTGTAGTGCTTACATTGTTATACTCAGGTTTTATACAGCTACATTCACATTTCTGTTATGTGCAGTGCTTACATTGTTATACTCAGTTTTTATACAGCTACATTCACATTTCTGTTATGTGTAGTGCTTACATTGTTATACTCAGGTTTTATACAGCTACATTCACATTTCTGTTATGTGTAGTGCTTACATTGTTATACTTGGGTTTTATACAGCTACATTCACATTTCTGTTATGTGTAGTGCTTACATTGTTATACTTGGGTTTTATACAGCTACGTTCACATTTCTGTTATGATTAGTGCTTAAATTGTTTTACTTAGGTTTTGTACAGCTACATTCACATTTCTGTTATGTGTACTGCTTACATTGTTATACTCAGTTTTATACAGCTACATTCACATTTCTGTTATGTGTAGTGCTTACATTGTTATTCTCAGGTTTTATACAGCTATGTTTACATTTCTGTTATGCGTAGTGCTTACATTGTTATACATGGGTATTATACAGCTACATTCACATTTCTGTTATGTGTAGTGTTAACATTGTTATGCTCAGGTTTTATACAGCTACATTCACATTTCTGTTATATGTAGTGCTTACATTGTTATACTCAGTTTTTATACAGCTACATTCACATTTCTGTTATATGTAGTGCTTACATTGTTATTCTTGGGTTTTATACAGCTACATTCACATTTCCTTTATGTGTATTGCTTACATTGTTATACTAAAGTTTTATACAGCTGCATTCACATTTCTGTTATGTGCAGTGCTTACATTGTTATACTTGGGTTTTATACAGCTACATTCACATTTCTGTTATGTGTAATGCTTATATTGTTATACTCAGATTTTATACAGCTACATTCACATTTCTGTTATGTGTAGTACAAAGGAAGAGGCTTGATCATCTGTACTTTATAGTTACATTTTCATAAATGTTCTAGCAGTTCAGCTATTCAGTTATAGCTGCATTCCAGTACTGGAACTCTTATTTGATGACTGCAAAAATTTTACATATTTTTTTTGTTCTAATGCGTCAGACTTGCTTGATCAATTCTGGTCTTGACAGCCTCTTGCCACTTCATTAACGACACTGCCTACTTTCATTTAGTACTTCTCTCACATAATTTACAAAAGTTGTTGTTCTTCTTTCGGCTTTTCCCGGTTAGGGCTCGCCACAGCGGAACTCTGGTCTGCTAATGATTGGCAGTCGATTTTTACAGTGCCGAAGTGCCAACCTTTAATGAAGGCATGCCCATTTATGCATGGCTTTCAATCGCCACTCGACCGCATGGAGGACATGCAGACTCCACACAGGAGGAACTCCAGCCAAGAACTGATCGGGAGAACCCCTTGCTGTAAAAACTGGAATTCAGAAAGAGTACCTCTAGTGGTAAGCCCTAGCAAAGGCAGAAAACTAATGGTGCTTTTTTATTCAGAAACAGGCCCAACATTGTGATTTTGCATGATTGGTAGAAGCACATCAGTGGGCTGTCTCCATGGCCACATAAATGATAATGAGTCATTCTGGGAAGTGGCCTGTGAAACTTAGCCATGTGCTAGCACACAGAAATGCCTGTGGTTCGAAATTTATTCACCTAGGGGATTAATTAACATGGTTAAATACCACATTTACCTATTACTTCTAATGGGAGAGACCAAGAGCCAGCTAAGTGTCTGAGCATTTAGCAAAGGTAGTGGTAGAATGTGTGAGAATGTGTATGTGTGTGGCAGTATGTATGTATCTGCAGAGGTATAAGTGGTCTTAAATGTGTGCATGTGTTTGGGTGTGTGTGCATGTGTGCGTGTGTGTGCGTGTGTGCGTGTGTGCGTGTGTGCGTGTGTGTGTGTGTGTGTGTGTGTGTGTGTGTGTGTGTGTGTGTGTGTGTTTGTGTGTGTGCATGTAAATGAGTGAGAGTGTCCATCAGTGTGACTGTGAATATTGTGAATGGGTGAGTGTGTCTATCAGTGTGCCTGTGTGTGTGTGTGTGTGCGTGTGTGTGTGCGTGTGTATGTGTGTGTGTGCGTGTGTGTGTGTGTGTGTGTGTGTGTGTGTGTGTGTGTGTGTGTGTGTGTGTGTGTGTGTGTGTGTGTGTGTGTGTGTGTGTGTGTGCGTGTGTGTGTGTGTGTGTGTGTGTGTGTGCGTGTGTGTGTGCGCGTGTGTGTGTGTGTGTGTGTGTGTGTGTGTGTTTGTGTGTGTGCATGAATGGGGGTGCCTGTGCCAATGTAATACATAGCCACCCAATGTAGTTAGCTCAGGAAAGTGGTAATTAGTACTAGTGATAGCACCATGCGATTCGGTAACATTCTTGCTAAGCATATCTTTGAATCTCAATTCTCACACTTGTATAAACTGCCCGTTGGCTGCAGCATTTTATGAGAGTGCAGGAAGTTTCCTGAATCTCAGCCAATGTCTCTGTACCTTGTCACATCTGTGAGACTCAAAACCTCTTAAGTGAAAAGCATAGCTTTGTTACTTGTTTGTTTCAACCTTTATTGTCATTATATTATCATAAAAATAAAGCAGATGATACATACAGCATTTGTTTAAAAAGGGAGAGCATCCTTTTTCTCGTGATAGCATTACTACTTGAAGCATGCTACTAAATCAAGACATAAAATGAAAGCACTGGCAATCAGTGATCTCAAATCTTTGCCTGATTCCTTCCTTCAGGTTCAAAGCAGTGCTACTGCTGAAAAAATTTGTGCTGTTTTCTAAAAGTATCATGTTAATGACCCTCTATGCTGATATATTGATTTCTTTTTTATGTTGGCTTGCATGCATGTGTATAAGCAACACATTATTTTAGTCACATAGGTGTGTTTATAGGGTCCGCCACATGAAAGCAAACCCATATGCAAATCCACAAGATCAAATCAAATTGATATGCATTTGAGTAAGTTTTCAAAATGATGTTTCAACTTAGAAGAAAATGTTACCATTAATATTAATGAAATGAACCTGAAACCAAAGTTCTTACCATTTTTTTGTTAACATTCTTTGTCCTGTTTTTTTAAATATTCAGCACTACAGTGCCAAATTTTGATTTTTTAAAATCATTTTAAGGTGCCATATTTTGATTCCACGTATGCTTGTAAACTACAAAGCAAAATCTGTGTCTTGTCCCTACGAATATTATTTCAAAAGAAAATGTATCACATATATCTGTACCAGCTGTATACCTATGGAAGCATTTTCTGTAAATAATTGTACAACTGACATTTCCAAGCATGATCTATTTCCAAGATGTCTGTTTGGATTCCAATATGTGTGGATGAAACTGAATATACCAAGGAACAGAATCTCTGAACTGCATTCACCATTAAAAAAAAAAAAATTTAAATTGTTTTTTTTTTTTGCACAGGGCAAGCCTCTCTGCACTCTCAATGTGAGGGACAAGCTGCCCACACCACCCAAACTTATATATACCAACTCCACAGTCACACCAACTGAACGGGGGGGGGGGATTCCACTAAAAGGGAATCACTACTGGCAGAACTCATCAACAGTGATTTCCTATGGAGAAAGCCTGATGATTGGCAGGTTGAACCTCAAGTAGCCGAAGCTCGAGAGGTCAGTCTTTGTCTACCTGTAGGTTACCGTTTTAATTACAGAGGTCAATCTTTGTCTACCTGTAGGTTACCGTTTTAATTACAGGTAGGGTTTCTATTCACACCCTGAAGGCTTTTATTAACTGCAGGGGTGTTTAGTTAGAAATTTAGCCTTTATCATCTGTTTTCTTTTTAAAATATTGTAATTTTCTTCCCCAAGCAGACCTCTCTGGACAAAGACAGAAATAACTGTGGGGGACACAGGGCCAGAATAGGGACAAATTTTAAAATTGCTCCTATATACTTAGAATGTTGATAGAATAACAGGCTTTGAATCAGCAAAAGATACAAATAATTGCTCTGTAGTTCTGATGTCCTTTGTTCTGTGTAAATAGAAATGCAGTTGCCAATGAACATCCAATAAATGTAACAAATATTTGCCCCATTTAAATAATTTGGAAAGAAAACTGGTAAAATGATGGACTGGTTAATATTAGACTGAAACTATTGGGGCAAAAAAGATGCATTAGTTTGTAATGTAACTATCTTTATGAAAAATTAGATAGAGGAATTTCACAGATAAGGCTTGAATTTTAGAAACTCATCTGGCTAAAGTAATGGCCACCAAATACAAGTTTTTCCGAGAAAGAAATTTAAGGTGACAGTCAAGTGCAGGTTCAAAAGGTGGATAAACCAGGCTTTGCAGTACCAGAGTTCGATCCCATGGAGGAGCAGGATCTTTAAATGGAGACCTTAACAGAAGTGTGCCTCGTAAAAAGGTTTTACAAAATTTATGATAGACAAGTGAGGAACCATTGAATCCAATATGGAAATTAGAAATTGCTGTCAACTGAACTTTAACTGTTGAAGAACTGGCTCCTTGATAAAAAAGTAGGGTTAAGAATTCACGAATGCTATGAATCAGAGCAGAAAGGGGTTGTACATGATTTTTAAGCACCCAGTATACAAATATTTTCCATATACTAGGATAACGTTTCCTTGTAGATGGTTTAAGGGAAGATAACAAAATCTGGCTGACAGCAGACGACAGCATAGGTTGTCTGGCTATTACTGGAAATGGAGAAACCAAGCTGTCAGTTTGAGATTGGGGAGGTCTGGATGTATCATACATGTTGAGTGAGACAGCAGGTCTGGAGTTGGATCCAGCGTCCAGGGTTGATGAATTACATGAGGCCACAGGAAGCAGAACCAAATCTTTCGAGGCCAAAAAGGTACAATGAGGAAGACTTTGCTCTTCAGCCTGGTAGTTGTCTGTAGGAACTTTGGAAACAACGGAATGGGGGGATAAGCATGGAGTAGACCGTTGGGCCAATTGTGGACAAGAGCATCCCTCGGGGATTCCTCCTGAGGGAGGATTAGTGCAAAGTAGCTGCTGCACTTGTTGTTCAGAGGAGATGCCAAAAGACTGCAGCAAGGCTGGCCCCATTGTTGGAAAATCAATTCTGCCAACTTCTTGTTATCTGCTCAGTTTGTCTGCTAACATATTGGAATTCCCCAGAATATAAGTTGCTATAAGAATGCAGTTGGAAGAGATCGCCCATTGCCAAATCCTGAGTGCCTCTTGACACAGGGGGTAAGATCTGGTTCCTCCTTGTTTGTTGATGTACCAAACCACTGGCATGTTGACATGTTGTGTGTTTGAATCACAATCATTCCTGAAGCGAGAGCATTCTGAAAGGGCTGCAATGTTAGAAGCACCGCTTTCAACTCTAGGACATTGATATGCAAATTGGCCTCCTCGGGGGACTGTGTAGCTTGGACTGTCTTTCTCAGGTAATGCCCCCACCACCACCATCTGGGAAGCATCTGTGGTCATAATGGTCTTGGGCTGAGAGCGGATGAATAAACAGTCTTGTAGAATCTCTTCTGAATGAATCCACTGCATTAGATTCCTCTTGCATATGTTGGTGATTTGTATCAGACCAGATAAAGGAAGATGAATTATTTACCATTGTGAGGCCAGCGTCCATTGGAGAATTCTCATATGAATGGCTAAGTGTAGTAATGTGATTGCTGCTGCCATTTCCCCCAAAGCCTGAAGGACCAAGTGGGTTGAGATTCTGGTACTGCAAACTTTCTTTTTCAATTGTGATCTTATTGTTTGAACTCTGGAGAGGGGAAGTGAGGCTATAGTTGATTTTGTATTGAGCAGTGCTCCTATGAACTCTAGCCTTTGACTTGGCTCTAGATGAGACTTTTCATAGTTTATGGTTATTCCTAGTTGAGCGCATGTCTGGATTGCTTTAATAATGAGTTAATGAGATGATTCCTGGTCAGGGCAGAGATGAACCAGTCATCTAAGTATGGAAATACCCAGAATCCCTGCAGGCTCAAGTGAGCTGCTACTACTGCCATGTATTTGGTAAACACTCCGGAGGCTGTGGTGAGACCAAAGGGCAGAATTCTGAACTAGTAGTGAGTAGCTCCCAGCCAGAAGCATAAAAATCTCCTGGATTGCCTGTTCATCTTTATATGATAGTACGCATCCTGAAAATCTATTGAGCACATCAATTGTCCTTTTCCCAAAATGGAAGAATGGACTGAACCATGACCATCTGGAACTTGGCCATTTGAACAGATTTGTTCAAGATGCTGAGATCCAGAACTGGTGTCCAGTCCCATTTTTCTTTGGCACTTAAAAGAACCTTGAGTAAGTTCTGGATTCTATCTGGCTTGGGGGAACCTTTTGGATGACTCTTTTTTTCTGGAAGCTTTTGAATTTGAATTGCTGCTTGTTTCCTCTGACTGGGTGGAACATTGGGGAATTTTCTTGACCTGGGATGATAAAGGGAAAATGGTATTATATAACCTCTAGAAATGATCCTCTGCACTCAAGTATCTGTTGTTATTTCTAGCTAGGTTCTCTGGTGCAGGGACAAATGACCCCTGATCGTCTCTAGAGGGGGATAATCTAGCCTCCATTTAGGACCACTAAAAAATGATTATTAAAGAATGAATCTCTGAACCCTTCTGTGTGCCACATCTGCCACAAGGGTGGCATGTACCATTTGAGTTCTTCCCTCTGCCTCTGGGGGAACTTCCTCCACATGTGTCCTAGAAAGATCTTTGGGATTTTTTGAACCACATTTTACCCCCACCTCGATGATTCCTTGAAAAGGATCTTTGAGGGGTGGAAAAACATATGCCCATGGCAGAAAGAGTCTTTCCATCCTTCTCACACATGGACAATTTATCTTTAACTATGGGGTCAAAAAGAGACATGCCATCAAAAGGAGCATTGACAAACAAAGACTTAAAGGGCTCCGCAAAATCACATAAGTGCATCCAGATGTTTCTCCTAATGGCAATGCCTGAACCCGCTGCCCTTGAGGTTCCTTCTATCACATTAGAAATGAGCTTTGTGGAGGAGTTGGATATTGATTGCCAGGTAGCCAACTGAGAGGTGATAGATGCTTTCACCTCTTCAGATATAGATCATGAGAGAATGCCTGATAGCTCCATAATCAGATCCCTCTGTAGCCTTGTGAAGTGTGTCAAGTAGTTAAGGGACCTTAAGACAAAGTTTGTTAAAACATAGATATGCTTCCTGAATCTGTCCATCTGAGCCACTCTGTTGGGGGGTGAACAGATAATATTTCTTCCATGAGTTCCTTCTTAGTGGTTGCCACCACGACCGTGGCATCAACAGGCACACCCTTGGACCAAAATGGTTCATCCCCTGGAGCTGTCCTGATTTTATCGAGCTCCCTGGGAGTTGGGTCAGTGGTGTCTGGATCATGCCATGCCTGCCAGGAGATCAAGTTAATGAGCTCGTTGGTGGGCGGGGTCAGCCAGGAGGTAGATGGGCCAGTACTGAATGCCTCCAGGAGTACAGATTCCTCTGATGAAGGGTTGCTGGACTTCCAGCCTCCTCTCTGTTTCGGGATTTCTAAGATGCCTCTGAATAAGACATCATCAGGAGGTGACTGTGGGGACCCTTTGTCCTCATCAAAATTTGTATCTTCGGTGACAGATTCAGGGGAAGCTAAATGCTTCATCTTGTATGTTTTCTTGAGCACCTCCTCTGTCGGGTACTCTGGAGTGGTGTCAGAAGAAGTGGGGATACTCTGATGGGAAGCCTGTGGTTTCAGTACAGGCTGTTCCTGTGAAGAGGATAGTTGAGAGTCCAGAAAAAGAGAGAGTACAGATATAGACAGAAAATCTGAGGGGGTAGGTGCCATCTGAGACAGGGGGGCAGACAGGGCTCTCTCCATGACCAGAAAGGCAGATTGCCCCAGTGAGGGACAGGAACCTGGATCCAAGATGGCAAGTCTCTCATCCACAGTCCCACCCTGCCCAGAGGATAGTCCTTCTGAGGCTGAAGTCGGAACCAGACTGACCATTGTTAAAGCTCCGAAGTGTAGAGATGGCTCTGAAATCCTCAGAGTTGAGTGAAGCACCTTGGTACTGACAGGGTAGAATCAGCTCCAACAGCTATCCAGATCCAACTGAACCAAAGGGTTCAGAGCAAGCCACATATCTGAGGACAAAAGGATTCTTGGATCTGAAACTGATGGGCCTGGATGACTCAGATACAAGGGTTCTGAGACCTTAAAAGGAGTCAGAGGAGGAACTGGCAATGGTGGAGTAGTAGAAATAATGATCTCCTGAACCAGTGGGTTAAGAGCCAGAAGGATAACTGACTGGCTTTGCGCCAAGAGAAACGTTCTTACTAACTTTTCTACATTGTCTTCCATAAGGCTTCTGAAAGAGTGAGTGGACATCCATGAAGGAGATCTTGGCCTCTCTAAGAAGGGGGAAAGAAGACTGGAGGGAAATGCATCAAAATGGTTAAGGTATTTACCTTACGGGCACAAGGTGCAGGGTTTGAGTCTGACATGGGGTAATTGGCTAGGCTTAAAATGGCCCACAAGGGCAGCTAGCTTAGTATGAACCCACTAAACTACCACATCGTCAGGTCTTTGCATCAGATCTGATGAGGTCTGATCCAAGGTGTCTTTAATTTTCAAGCTTTTTGGACCCAAAGTGACAATCGGATCTAAGGATTGTTTCTTCATATGTCTCAGACCGTGGATGAAGCTGAATCTGATGATTTTGGCCTTTTCAGTTTTGGATCTGAGGGAACAGATTTATCCAAAAGAGACCTTTTCAAGGGCTTCTCTGGAGACTTAGAAGAAACAGTTGAAGTGCTAAGTGGGAGATAATTTCCTTGGTTTTTCTTTTGAAGCTCCAGATAAAGTGTTGCTAAAGGATGATGGAAGTAATCCCTTCAGTATTAATTTGTTCCCGCGTTCATGACAAATTGAACAATTCTCTTGGAGATGAAGGGGTCCAAAACAGAATACGTAAAGGGTATGAGCATCAGAAAAAGGGATTTTTTTTACCACATTTACCACACTTTTTAAAGCCTGCTGGGCTTTTATCTTTTTCTGACATCTTAATAAGCAAACTCTAACAACTATAAGAATAAGCTATAAGAATAATAACAACCACAGTAACACTTCAAAAACAGTAATCTTAAGTTTAAACTTTAAAAGACTCTAACTTGTCAAATAAACAACCATGTCAGAAAGGCTATAGTGTTTTTAGTTATTTATTTATTTTTTTAAGGAAAAGGGGAAAGGAAAAAGGAAAGCTACCTACAAAGGTAGTTAAGAGCCAAGACGAGTGTAGACGAGGGAAAGGGAGAAAAATGAGTATCTGTAGTATTTTACAGAGTATGCTGGTACAAGAAAAGACCATTTGAAACAAGAAATACAAGAGTAAATATGAAGAAAAATACACATCTAAATTTAAAGCTAGAGAGTCTAACAACCACACCTTTACGCTGGAGGCAGCAAATGAGATCTGATGTAATTGGGGTTGGTGCATTCTGGGTAAGGGAGAAGCTTGAGAGCTCTAAGTTGCCACAAGCATTTGCAACAGCCTAGTCGGTTCTGATGATTTGGATCTGAACCCATCGGTTGGGGACAAAATGAAAATTGACAACATCAGATCTTACAATAACATGGGCTTTACAATAATAAACTAAATAAATAAAGAAAATGGAAGGTGTTTGTTTCTACAGTGTGTGCAGAGCAAATATAAAGAACGTGGATCAAACAATAATATAAAACCTGATCAATTTCAAGAGCTTTAAATAGAAAAAAAACACATACTGACTGCAGTCTGACTTACATTTTCAAGGTTGATTTTTAATATTTTAATCTCACAATTAAAAAAAAATCTCCATTTTTTTAAACTAGTTAATCACATTAGTTAACTTGTTAGTTAATAGCCTTTTTTTATTTGCCATTCCCATCTGAACAATTGAAAAAGAAACCCTGCTGCATATGGCAGCGCCAGATGTATGGGTAAAATGTATCTTCTGTACATTCTGTATGTACAGCCATCCCTGCTACGTACAATAGGGTTTGTGTTTACACTCTGACTTTTACTGATTGGGGGGTGCTGTTTAGGGTGTGTGTGTGTGTGCATATGTGCATGTGTGCGTGTGTGTGTGTGTGTGCGTGTGTATGTGTGTGTGTGTGTGTGTGTGTGTGTGTGTGTGTGTGTGTGTGTGTGTGTGTGTGTGTGTGTGTGTGTGTGTGTGTGTGTGTGTGTGTGTGTGTGTGTGTGTGTGTGTGTGTGTGTGTGTGTGTGTGTGTGTGTGTGTGTGTGTGTGTGTGTGTGTGTGTGTGTGTGTGTGTGTGTGTGTGTGTGTGTGTGTGTGTGTGTGTGTGTGTGTGTGTGTGTGTGTGTGCGCGTGCTGTCGTAGAGAAATCCAGTCAGTTCATTTTCAGTGTTTTACAGCGCAATTCATACTGAATCATTGATGAAGCTTTTTCTCTTTTCTCTTTTTCGCAGCGTTTATTGTTTTTTTACAGTAGCAACAGTAAATGATATTCATTTGTGCATGATTGCAAATACCATTTGGTGTACTGTTAGCATGTTGGTGTTACTCACTTGGAAAATGGTGTACCACATTATACTCTTGATTATTTGAAAAGCACAATTGTCTAATAGCTTTGTAATGAGGTCTAATGGTCAAATATAGGTAGCTGGAATATTCCACTTTATTTCATATGACTAGGGAAGTATATGGGCTGTAGTAATTCTACCACAGAGAGGCCTTTGAAAATAGATGATCATGAGGAAAAAATAAACAGCAGAATGGTCTTCACTGATTGAGAAGAGGGTAGTCTGTGATAGAGGTAATGAGAAACGGATCAACAAAATACACCATCTGGAGACATAATTCTATATTAAAATGCATTTATAAGAAGAACATTTCCATTTTTTTCATGATTGCAAATATGGTTGCCCCCCTGCCCCCATTATACATCTGTGATAACCCTAACCCTGCCCCTAACCCTAATCCTATGCATTATGTTACTTAAAACTATTTCCCTAACAGTACCAATACATGACAAAAAGGCACAAAACACACACATACACAACAGCAAGCATGCAAACCAGTAAAACTGTCCCCTTACCTAACCATTCCCTAACCAAAAATCCATGAACTCTTGCATATTCACAACCCTGTCTAGCTTTTTCAGTCAAACATTCATTTTCATAATCCAACTAACAAACACTATAAAAAATCATCTTTCAACATTTTGAGCATTCAGACAAATAAGCTTTTGATATTTTTAGCATTCACTGTCTCTCACAATCAAAAAAACCTTTTCAGCCAAATGTGCTTTCGCGATTTTTAAGTGTAACCTAACATACAGTTGTACATATATGAACCAGAACAAAAGATGTAACTACTCAGTGGCCAACTAGACACATGCATGACCATTAGCTCATCGCTTATTTTACCCAGAGTAAATACAGTTAAAGAAATACAGTCTTTGAGAAAAAAGAGAAAAAAGAAAATTAATCACGATAAAAATTACAACGATGATGTTGGTGGTAGTTATCCACCTACTAAAACAAATGTTTATAGAATTTCAATATTATATTTGCTGTATGGAATGAATTATTGCAACGTTAATACTCATCCTGAAGGTATAGGATTTGTGGATGTAGCTTTAACAGAATCCCTAGGACAATTGTATCTATCTGTAAGGTGAAATGTTATCAATTTGCAAAATATGGAAGACTGTCACTATGTTGCACATTTTATGGCATTCCAGATGATACAAACAGCTTTATTAAATGTCTTCTGTGTGGCACTTAAGGTAAACAGAGGTTTTTATTTTTGTTTTTTGCAATCAGAAGCTTTCCTCACTTCTCAGATTGTCAGTGGAATTCCTAATAAAGAGCTTATTTTTTGTCATTCATTGATTTGAATTATGTTAGTAAGAAATTAGCCCTATTCTCAAATGGCATACACTTTGTTTTCTGCAAGCTAACCTAGTGATGGCGATGGCTATAGTCCAGACATCTAAGTCATAGTAGTTTATTCTCTGTGGTTTGTGCATGAACTGCTATATTAAATAAATCATATTCACATCTTGATAGCAGTATGTTGCTTGTAAATATCTGTCTAAGTTTTAAGGATAAGAGATGAGATATTTTCAATTGGTTAAGGATCATAATAATTTGCTGTGGATTGATAAGATATAGGTAAGCATTACCTTGTTACATACAGTATTAATAGTAGTATAGTATAGAGCAGATTAAGTATAGATGCTCAAAAAACTGAGACAGTAGCAAAGAAAAAAGTTGCTCTGTAACATGCCTATGTGTACGTAGATCTCCCACAGACTAAAATATATTTTATTTTTTTTAATTTTCATCACATAATGCAGGTCTACAAGATACTCTGGCTATCTTCGACACATTAGATTAGTGGTTTTGCATATCATGCATTTTACGTAATCCTGCTCTGTTTATACATCAAGACAGCATACAGTGCCTAGTTAAAAACTAATTAAGGTTTCAATGCTGACAGCTAGGCTGTTTTCTCAGCAAATAAACCACTGCAGGGTGCTGAATGGAGCAGAAGGCATCCTGTGCTAGGTATTAAAAAATCAGGATTTCTTCCATGTGGGGGGTCTTTTCCTGCTTTTGGAACTTTCAAGAGGGTCTGCTCAGCTGTATCCACACACCTTGTCCCTATAACAAATGATCGAGTAAGACCCTCCTCTTTAAGAAAAGACATAAACTGGTCCTGTTCAAAACCTGCAGATGTGTTTGTTAGTATTTATTCTGCATTGATATGCATGGTAACAATTTTTTGGTGAAAAGTTTACCGTAAGTCTTTTGGTTGTTTAGTGCATCTGTATGCTGCCTTTTTAGAGAGCACCAATTCAGAAGCAGCTGTACAAATAGTGATTTTAGCAAATATCAGACTTACATTTAATTCTCAGACTTACATTTAATTATCAGACTTACATTTAATTCTTATTTACAAATATCGGTTATACTGAACTATTCTAGCATCAAAAAAGTGTAAAGCTGTTATGAACATGTGGTGCCAAAATAACAAAGCTTTGTAAAGTGCACTGGAACCTAACATTATTTTTCTCCAGCTTTGTGAGAAATCATTTCATAAATTCACCCCAGCTACTTCAAACATATCACCCAGTGATGGTACAATGATTAGCAAAATTACTGTGTTCAAAAAATGTTAAAATCTCCCTTAGTACAGCAATACAAGTGTAATTGTTTTAGAAGTACCGATTAAGTGATTTATTGTGTAATCCATACCTCAGGTCTAACTACATGATCCTAGCTGTTGACTACATATTTAAATCTCTTCATCCTCTTAGTATATTATTAATAATGCCCCTATGTGCACTTATTACGTGTGTATACACTTCTGATTGTTACTTGTTCTAATTACCTTTCCTTGCTGATTGTTTCAACAATATTTCTTCTAGTAGTTAACTAACGTATTCACTGCACTGTCTAGTTCAATGAATTGTTGCACATTTTGTGCAGTGTTGTCTGCCTTTGGGCACAGGGTGTGGCTAAAAATGGTTGTGCATCAGTCCAGATACCTGGTTAACAAACAATAAAAAAACAGTAGTAACTCATTCATTCATTTATTCATTCTATCCTTTTTTTCTTACCTCACTTTTATCTAGTTCAAGTTTTATATTGGCTCGATTAGGATAGTTAGAATTGCCTAACCAACTCTTATACAACCAAATTATAATTGCACATAAGATTCTTTATCAGCCTGATAATACTCCCATACTCAATAACCTTATTACCTCATACAATAACCTTAAGACCTGCTGCTCATCCAACAGACCACTAGTACAAATAGCTAAAACCTACAAAACAGCCGGTGACTCCTTGTTCTCTAACTCCGTTGGCGAAACCTGGAACTCGCTGCCTCCTGCAATACCTCAGTACATGCTGGCTATGCCCCCTGTACTTACCCTGACTAACGGTTTTCTTTATCTCGAGGTCAAATGACACTTTTCACTGTACTAAGTTTGTATGTCACTGTTAGCCCAAGAACAGAGTGTCCATCAACATGTCAGACATATGTCTTTGTATATGATTTCTTTGTCGTATTATTCAAATTAATTCTCTATCTGCATCTGTCATGTATATATTGTAAAGAAATGTAATGAACTATTATGTACTTTCATGTATAAATTTAATGAAATGTAATTAACTGTCATGTTCATTGTTGGAGCTTTTCTCCCCAGGTCTCTTCTGAAAATGGACATATATCTAGTCAGACTAGCCTGGTTAACAAATGTAAAATAAATAAATAAATAAATACATAAATGTATGTTTCTATTTGTTACCTGGCTAAGCGGGCTGGTCAGCTAACCCCTTTCAACCATGAGAGCTCACACGGCATTTGAGAATGCAATAAAAGTTAGTTTATGTCTAGGTAAAGAAACAACCAGAAAATGGTAATGTAACAGAATGTGAGCATTATACAGTTACAATGAATGTATACACATCAGGAGAAAAGAAAACACATAGTTTGAACAACTATGTACAAAGTATCCTAAGACCCTTATCTAAATCACCAGGAGAAATATACTCACAGGAAAATTATGTACAAAAACTATACAATCTTACTTGCTGAGTGTTTTGATAAAGGGGGGCTTGTGAGATATGATTGTAATAAAAGGTCAGTCATTTTCTCTAAAGCAAATGCATTTATTAAAGATGGTAAGGTGTTGATGAAGTGTTTTTTTTTAATTATTGTAATATCATTTGTGATCTGATTTCCATATGTAGGCGATTCCAGGTAATAGGTACAATGTGTGTGAAGGCATTTTGTCGTGTTGTAGTTCTGAAGTGTGGTTGGATGACTTGGATAACATTGTCTTGTCTAACAGTAAGGGATAAAGTTGTTCCCTAAAAAGGGATTTAGTTTTTTGTGGTGGGTAGAATCATTGTTTTAAGACTTTGAATAGAAGGTAACTAAAATGACAGCTGTTCTCTGAGTTACAGGTAGCCAATTAAGCCTTTTAATGATTTGACATGATGGGTGTGAGAATCTGCTACAAGTGCAAATCTAAAAACCTTATTTTCAATCATTAGTATTTTTTTGGATTTTGTCAGATTATTGTAAAGTCAGCAGGGCTAAGACATGTTCAAGTTTGGGGCAGAACGTTCTTGGCTATATCAGTGCTTGCTAATGGAGACAGTAGGTGTGAGATCTTGTAGCAAAGTTTGAGTTATTATCAAATTTTGTTAGCAATTTTATCTGTGTGAGTGCTGAAAGTTAGAAAGGGTCTAGAATAATGCAACGGTATTTGTGTTTCATAACCATGGGATAGTGTTGCCTTCCATTTATGTAAGCATTATCTGTGATAAGCTTGATATGTTTTGGTGGAAGTCGAACAGCATTATGTTGGCTTTTATAGGGTTAATCAGGAGCTTATTGTTAGCAGACCATTAATATAGCTTGGAAAAACTGTTTTGTAGCTGTCTTTGCTATTCAGTAGTTGACTTGCTAGCTTTTAGGAGTAAAGTGTCACAACCATCTAGAGAGAGCTCCAGGGAAGGTTGGTCTGTTGTTAGATCATTAATGAATAAGGAGAACAGGGTGCTAGCACAGAGCCTTGAGGTGCTCTTCTGTTGAGGATGCTTTGACTTGAGTATTGATTACTGAAGTAGACCTGAAAAGATGTGTCAGTTTAATAGCTTTCAAATGATTTAATAGCATTATCATCAAAATTATGCCTTTCCAGTGTGTGTGCAGTAACAGTACATGGTTGACAGACTTGAATGCAAGCTATGTTGACAAAGACTACTGCTGTGATTACTCGTTTACCTCAATGTTTATATTACTGTACATATTGTTGGTAGTAGAATGTAAAGCACAACTTGTGAAAACCATGATGATGGTCAGAGCAGACCGTAACTGTTAATATGTTTAAATATTTTCTTATAAAGGAGTTTCTCAAAGATTTCAGCAATTGGACATAAATTAGATATTGGCTGGTAGCCTTTGTAGTCCTTGTGGGTGGATGTTTTATGTAAGGGAATGACTGTGTACTTGGAAGCTGGAGTTTTGAATCTCTGAGAGGATGGAGGTAAAGTGGGTCAATGCTGAGGTAGGGTCTAGAATGTTATAAAAAATAGTCCAATCAATGTAGGTAAGGGTAGCAGAAGGTTGCAGGAAAGTCAGCACCTTGCCTAATAAGCCATGGGTATACTTTACAAACCAGTCTCATTGGGATCTCAGTACATTGTTGGACATGCACATTCAGATATGGTAACCAACTGAAAAGTGGCGACTCGCTTTTGCAAGTGCCATCACACTGAGATTGAATGGCTGAAAAACGGGTTTACATATACCAATTCTGAGATAGCCATTTTTCGTAATTCTCCCTTTTTTGAGGTATGGTGATCTTGCATTTGGTATACATATAAGAAGAGTTGTGTGTGGGGCTTTCCCCCAGATTGGGGGTGCAGGACGGTTTTCCTCTGGGAAAAAAAAAAGAAATTTAAAGGAGAAGTGATGTTCAATATTCTCTTTTTTCTTTCATTTTTGGTGTGCCAATATTTCATTAAGGAGCCTTGGATACACATACCTATAGATAATTGGGAGGATTTCCAAATCACCTTCCTGCATATATTAATGCAGGTAGAAAGCTAGGACTCTAGGAGAAATCTGTCATGGTGGAGTGTGCAAGGTACAGTTATTTCCTCATGTTCAGTGTTATTCGGCACATGCCTGAAGGGCAAGGAACTTACATTGTGCATGTGATAATATCTGTTCCATGTACAACCACAAGTGCTTTGTTGCCCTTATAGAATGAGCATCTGTTTTTTTTTTTTTTTTTTTAGTTTGAATTTTATGATTAGGAGGGCATTATGAGTCTTATATGTTTTATAGTACATTTTAATGTAGAATAGTTCCCACAATCATTGTTATTAATTGTTTGTAACCTTTTAATGGCTTGAAATTTTGGTATGAAGGTTTCAGAGTAGTCATAAGTTCATAGGTTCATAAGCAAGTATTGTGTTAGCTACCTTTGCATTGGGATAACTGCTTTTGCAGGCCATTTTAAGCCTAACATCCCTTTTAGTGCTCAAAATAACTTATCCCATTTGATTTTGGAGTGGCCTTATCCCATCCCATGGTTGATAATTGTATATTACCCCTAGTAAGAATAGCTGTGATCATACCATAGATAATTTGAAGAGACCCATGCATGAGATAAAGTATTTAGGAGGTCATATTAAGGTCCCTTCTGCCAAACTGTTGTGTAAATAACATTTTGCAGCCGTTTTCATAAAATGCATTTTTCTTCTGAGTTGTATACATTTAGAATTTCTTATAAATGGTGTTTTGAAAATTCTAGCTCATATTAAAAATGATACACACTTATTGAAAATCATTTTTAAAAATATGTACTGCTCATTTTAACTCCCTGAATTTTGTTCAGGGATATAACTGTTTAACTTTGTGGAAGTTTGGTGTAAAATTTTCAGGATAGTCATTTAGGTACATTTGCACAGTTCCATTTTAAAATGCCATTTCACAGTTAATTTTGTAAACTGCATTTTGGATCCAAGTTGCACAAATTCTCTCACACTAGGCAAGTCAGCAGCAAAAGTCTGCTGAATGCATGGCTTCTCCCTATACGAACAGGTGTGTGCAGGAGTGCACATTCACAAAGGCCCAGCATAGCAGGCACTAAATCATAGTTTATCGCTGGGTGGTGCATCTTAGGAAACTTAAAAAAATCTAAGCCCCCTGCAGAACTATATCCATGTTACCTGGCACTCTCTTATGTTTCTCCAAACTGGTATCCACTGCAATTGCTGAGGAGATAAAAAGGGGGTCTCAAACTTCCTGTCTCGAAACTGGAAGACCAGAAAAAAATATATATATTTCCTTCTCTGATCCTCCAACTACAGAAAGCTGCTTGAATAGTTGCCATTACAGACTGCCTACTTCAGTGCTTAATTTAAGCTTAACTGCAAATGTTCATTTATGAAGCAGTGCTATCCGCTTGATACGCCAGTATTATGATCACACACCATTGGCTGCAGTCCATTGCACCACCTAACAGCTCGCCCTTGAGGAGACGAATCCCCTCGGAATGATTATCTTGATCTGCAGGTGTCCTAGCATGTTTAGGAAGTTATGAAGTCAATAGGGTATGGACGTATGATTTTTTTTTTTTTTTGTAGGGTGGGGCAGAATCTGATTAAAAAAATAAAAAGTCAAGACTTTGTAGGTTACAAAAAAACATTTTTTTCTGACTGGACCCTTACTTATTTGAATCATCACTTTATTGTACTATAACATTGTTTTGCCATAATGCACTAAGCTGATATATATATATATATATATATATATATATATATATATATATATATATATATATATATATATATAATAATGAATAACTAGGACACTAAGGATAACTGCTGCATAACAAATATTATACCATGAAGAAAATCAAATTACTATGACATCTGTTTAAATATATGTTTGGTAAAAGTGATATTTTGAAAATGGGCTCTTGTGACCCAGTCGGAAAACAAATGTCAATAAATAAATAAACAAAGTCATTATTTCTGTTAGCTGAAGATTACAACTCTAACAAATATGGTTTAATTAAATGTCATTTAGACTGCAGAAGCAACAGTCTCTGTAACAATGAACGGAGAGAGAACTAAACATCAAATAATCTAATAAAATGAACCATCACTGAAACACAGCTTATTAGTACTCGTATCCAAAAAAGATTCCAAATATTGAATAAAACAAGTTTATTACATGAGCACTTTTGCTAATCAGTCACTTCTTCAGACAATGTTAAAAACATTCACTTTCACATTATATACCAAATAAAAATATAAACAGTCAAATATAAATGTCATTTAGAACTAGAAATTAAGGTTTGGACTGATGTATTTATCATATATATATATATATATATATATATATATATATATATATATATATATATATATATATATATATATATATATATATATATATATATATATATATATATATATATATATATATATATATATATATATTTCAGTGCTCACTAATTAAATGGAAAGCAAACAATGCAACTTGATTTCATAATACTTCAATGTTTCTGATGGAAAAACACTGAATAATACATAATTTAATTCAATGTTTTTGATGCTGTCTGATATGAATAATTTTACTTTGACCAATTTTTTTCTTTAATGCAAGTTTAAAAATTACCAGATTTTTTTTATTTCCTTGTGGTATTAAATGCTCATTCTTAAGAATTTAAGAACAAAGGACATTCTACAGCTAAATGAGCCCACTCCATATGTTCTTCACATTAACATGTTTCTCACTTAATGTGTTTTTGCTCTGTAGTTTGCATGCATATTTATCCACAGGGTGCTAACACTGATTTTCTTGCCTTTGTTCTGTAAATACTTTGCAGGAAATTGATGTCGGCAGATGTTTGGGGACTTGCACTTCAGGAAATCGCTGTCTTCTCAGGTAAGCACAGCTGCTCTGACACTCCTCTGTATTCTGGCTTTTGCTTTACTGTTACACTTTGGCAAATGCAGTTTCACAATGTCTACAAAACTACTTTTCTTAATAAGAGCAATGCCTGTCTTATTAAGCTGAAGATGCAAACACTCATTTTTGTAACTGATTTATATGTAATTGACATGATTTTTTTCATGTCAGCCCTGCAAAATGAATTATTACATTTTTAATAAGTTTATATTATTACATTTTTCGGGATACTAAAATATTTGGACATTACCATCTGCACTACAGATCTATACACTGAAAATTTCATTCCGGTTGTATTCTACTGATGTAGTTTAAATCTTTAATAATATTTTACATTGCTATAGTCTATTTGCTTTTTTTTTTTTTTTACTATACAATGGATATGATAGGGAGGGTGTGAAATGCATAAAATAATTCAAAAGGAAATATTATTTAGTATACTAAATCAGAAATACAGTTTAAAGGTGCTGCTGCAATTATATAAATATGCAGTTTGGAAGGTACTGATATTGCCTAGCAGTTATATTAAGTTTTGTAAATAAACTTGCTATACACAGCCTGGGGTGCTTTTACAAACCATAAAAAGTATGACTACTTTCATTCTCACTGCCAGTGTTTTATTCATGTATCTTAATTTAGCCAGCATCCTTTAATTCTCTATAAATGCTGCCTCTGATTGTTAGTCACTTGTTTTTGTTCTTGTGTTTTTGTTGTGTTCACTTCTGATTGTTTTTGTTTCTTTGGATATCTGTACAACTGTATCTTTGTACAGTTATGATCTGATTTTTTACTGTACAGAAATGGACATCTACTATCATATCCAAATAAAATGTCATACTCGAATTAATGATGTAAGACATACCTTTTATAATTTAAGGATAGTTATAAACAGTATGTCATAGTTTAATGTTATAGAACAACATATTTAAAAACTACATTTCATCCGGCTGTCTGACAAACTGACTGACTGACTAAGTGAAATAAATCTATGATCCACAGTTAATATTCTAAATATTGAGAGTTAACTAACTACACTCAAGTATATTAATTTAGAATATTGAGCATTTGAGCTACACAAATTAAATCCACAACTGAATTGTTTAGCCACATTTGCAGATATATGCTTCAGCAAGATGACAGATCGATTGGAGCTAAGTGATGAGGGGGTATCATAACCCCCCCTGACAAAATATTTTCCTCTACCAATGTACAGAGGCTTTGAGTGAAGTGCCTTTGCATTTGTAAGTGCACAGTTTCTTGTTTTATAATATTCCACTGATAGCTTTCGTTAACACCCCTCCTATAACCAGATGGAACAAGTTCTGTCTTGTAAAGTATGTCTGGCAAAACATTTTCCTAGTCAGAAACACACACACATGCACGCACCTATATATCTATATCTATCTATATATATAGATATATACAAATAAATATATATATATATAGATATATATATATATATATATATATATACATAGATATAGGTTCATAGGTAGGTACTAGGCTATTGGCCCTAGGGCCTATACAAGCCTAGCCAAAAAGGTACCCAGGCTTTCGCCACCCAAGAAAATTATTTTCCTGTGCCCCTGTCAAGCAGAACCACAGAAGTGATCCCCAGGATGAATTTCCTAGTATCCATCCAATCATCAAGATTTTTCTTGAAGAGTGCTAATGAGGAGCTCTGTTTGACATGTTCCAGAGTATGGGAAGTCTCTGGGACAGAAATCTATTCCTCCAGCATGTTCTGATTATTGTGGTGACAAGGTTTAGGTCCCTAGAGTGTGTAGCTTGGAGAGATTGGGATTTCTTTAAGTGGAGCATGTCCAACAGCTCTGGGTTTGACATAGCTTTGTATGTTAGGCAGAGATCACCTCTGAGTAGGCGATATGTGACGGAGTAAAGCTGGAGTTTTTTGAGATGGTCTGCATAAGGCATCTGTTTGAGGCCAGTAATCCTCTTTGTGAGGTATTTTTGCGGCCTTTCCAGTTGTTGTAGATGTCTTGTGAGGTACATACTAAAAGGGGCATTGTACTCTATAATGGGTCTAATGAGTGATGAGTAGAGGGGAACAATGACCTCCTTTTTTCTGGATGAGAAACCTTTTGTGATGAGGTGTGCCACGTAGAAGGATTTCCTAACCACTGTGGTGATGTGATTATCAAAGGAGAGACTACTGTCCACTTGTGTCCCAAGGTCTTTTATCATACTTTCAGTGTTAAGTAGACTACCGCCTATGTGGTCATTCATGGGTACAGAGTTTTTACCAAAGTGGATGACAATGCACATTTTGGCATTGAGCTTGAGACCATGGTTTTGACACCAGGCATCTGTCTCAGTGAGGCCCTTTTGTAGGATGTCCACATCATTAGGAGTTTCGATTATGGCTCCTAGTTTGCAGTCATCTGCAAATTTAGTTAGCCAAAGACCTGTGTTAGCCTGTACTTCAGAGAAGTAGATACCAAACAGGAGAGGACCCAGGACTGAACCCTGTGGTACTCCACTTGTCGCTGGTCTGAAGTCTGATTTGAAGTCTGCTACTTTCACAGTGTGGGTTCTGTCAGTAAGCCAGTTGGCAACCCATCTTGTGACATAGGGATTTATACCTAGTTTAGTGAGTTTATCTATAATTCCAGAGTGGGGGATGGTGCCGAATGCCTTGGCGAGATCTAGATAGGCTGTGTGAACCACCTTACCCATATGGCTTTGGTGACTACTTCAAAGAAGTCTATCAGGTTTAGGAAACATGATCTGCCTTTTACAAACCCGAACTGTGTAGGGTCCAGAGTTTGGAGATCTCCAATGTCTTTGTTTATGAGTTCCATGATGATACATTCCATGGCCTTGTAGACCAGGCTCATCAGGCTAATGCGGCGGTAGTTCCTGGGGTCTGTTGTGGCCCCCCCCACCTTTGTGGAGTGGGATAACTGTTGCAGTGCGCCAATCAATAGGCACAAAGCCTGAGGTGAGGCTATGATTGAACATGGTACTTAGGTGGTGGGGTGCCAGTTCATTCTGTAGTTCATGTAGAAGGCAGCCTGGGATGTTGTCAGGTCCCATGAATGCTGTGTTCTTGGCTTTGGAGAGTGAGGTTTTTACCTAAGCAGCTGTGATTACAGGAACTTTGCATTCTTCCAGTATAAAGATGGGCCTTTTAGGGGGTGAGAGGGGAGTAAAGTTAGCACTGAACCTATCTGCCAGGATGTTGGCAATATCTGTTGGTTCTGTATATTTAGTGTCATTGTGCTGTAACTCAGAGCAGATCTGAATGTTGCCATTGAGATTCTTGACATAGCTATAGAATGCTTTGTGGTTGTCTTTAGAATAAGTGGCCATTTTGTTTTCATAACTAGCTTTGGAGGATTTTATGAGGGATCTCAGCTTCTTACTGAGGCTGACCAGGGAGTTCCTCCAATTGTGGGATTTTACTCTTTTTTGCAACAGTTTCTTTCTTCTGTTGTAGAGTTTGTTTGTGGCAGAAGACCACCAGATTGGCTTCCTTTTTCTGGAGGATAGCATCTTGGTTCTGTTAGGGATAGCATGATCCATGCACTCGTGTAAGTGCTTATAAAGTGCATTTGCATAGGATTCAGCAGTCATACCTCTAGTGTCCATCTGCATGGGTGTCGTGGAGTTTGCCACTTCTGTCTTAAAAAGCGTGAAGTGGGCTTTGGAGAAACTTTTTACAGTTGTTTTCCTAATGGGGGTGGGAGCGGGATGTGGATGTCTAGGCTGATTAGCTTGTGGTCGGATCTGACCAACGAGGAGCTGACCTCTGGTGTGGAACACCGGTCACCCATGTTGCTGATGACCAGGTCTAGGATATTGCTGCCCCTGGTGGGGGTGTGGATAAGTTGATTCAAGGTGTTGGAATTTATATGTGTGTGTGTGTGTGTGTGTGTGTGTGTGTGTGTGTGTGTGTGTGTGTGTGTGTGTGTGTGTGTATGTTTGTTGTGCATGTGCATGTGTGTGTATGTATTTCAGAGGTGAAGTATAAAGAGGTACAAATCAAGCAGTGCCACAGTACATTTAAACATGGTTGTGTTGTATGCAGGAGGGACAATGCAGTTCATCAACTCTGAAGCTATGGGTAACTCATTACCCATGATCCTCTGAATCAGGACCACTTTGCATCTCATTATTGCTCTGTGACTGAATTCACTCTCTTACTTAACTCCACAACCCTGTTAGGCAGCCTCATAAAACTTGTAACTCACACTTACTCACTGGACCAGCTACAGAGGTGATGAGCTCTGGGTGTAGCCAGAAATCTTTATTCTGTACTCAGTCCTCATGCTGCTACATTTACCACCCACTTATAATTTACAAAATACTCAGCCTTATAAAAACAAAAAAGCGAGGTTGTAGAAGAGCAGTCACAAGGAAATTTGTTGACTTAAACACAAGTTTATTAGCGCTTTCGGAGGGAACAATGTCTCTCCTTCCTCAGACCAGACTGAGGAAGAAGAGATTGTTCCCTCTGAAAGCGCTAATAAACTTGTGTTTAAGTTAACAACTTTCTGTTTTTGAGTTTGAAAATACTCAGCCTTCAAAACGGTGCCATGATACACTTCAGAAAGGGTCATACTGCTTTCATATTCTGCCACTTATAACTCTAAGGAGCATTTTTAGTGGGCATTCCTATCACATAAGCATTATTTTTAAATCTTTATTGAATATACATTAGGTTAGACAGTTCTAAACATTCTATGCTGCTTGATGTTGAGAAAAAAAATGTACCCATTTGAGTACAATGAGTGTGCCAAGCTACACCCCTGGGGTGTTGTGATAGGTTGTGGAAAGAGCTATCAGAATGTTTTTTTTTTTTCTCTGTTTGTACTGTGTATGTCTGCAATTTAATGTAAATGTATGTATGTTCATAGACCCTACCAACCAAAATCTTTGTAGTTTAATGTGCTTGGGTACAGCTGTATAAATCAGAGATTTACCTTGTGCATTATGTACTTATATTGTACCACTAACAACCGAGGCGCCCTTTCTGGTGTGCTGTATAGGCAGTGTATGACCATGTGCTATTTGACTCTGGGTTGCAGCTCATTTCAGGTAATGACCTTGTTATAGTGTATACTTGTATGCAAAGTGATTTGTACTGTTATTCATGTTAACCTGCTCATCTGCATGTGAGTATAGACTGTATGTATGGTACCATATTTCAGATGCTGGTTGACTCTCCATTGTTTCTGAATCTAATGTAAGCTTTTTTAGTGCATTTGTCCACTGACCCTGCATGATTTGTAGCATGTCTGTGATCTCTGGTCTTATTCTGTTGTCTAATGATTACATTTCTATTCTACATCCATTTGTACAGGCTGTCACTTTATTATATAAGGTAAATAATTACTTCAGTAACTGAAACTGTACAGATGCTGTTCTGTCCAGAATAAATATTAGTGTTTCATTTATTCATTCTCTGATTAACTTCTTCATCCATTCCGGGATTCTGGAGGAGTTGGTGATTATTCCAGCACCAGAGCTCTAGCTGGCTCATCTATTGCCCAGTGCTGGCCCACAGTTTGGCACCCCACCCACCTTAGCTCTTCAAATGTGCCCCTAGTACCTTGACCCTGGGGTGGCTGCCATCTTTTATCCACCCTACACTTCTGCCCAGTGCTCACTGAGTACAAGGCATATAAACTAATCCTGACTGGGATGCCAACCCATCACACACTTGCTGGCTTTCACAATGTGTACACATCTATGGACAATGTTTAGGAAAACCAATTCACCTGTAATACATTTTTGGGATGGGAGAATAAACTAGGACACCAGATAAAAACCAAAGTGAGCACAGAAGGCATATTAGCGATAAGCATGAACTATTGTTCATTGATGGCCTTTGGTCAACTGGTGACCTAGGCAAAACGGCTCCACATTGCCACCCCCACACCACACTTTGCCCCCCCCCATCCTAGTCTACCTACACCATCCAGATCACTTTTTTTCTTCCATTTTCTCATGGTTTGTCTTACTCTTCAGTTTTCCTATATTCATTCACCACATTTTAAAGAAACCATTTCTTTACTACAAAAAAATAAAGAAATAAATACTGGAAAAGCACCCTGCTAGAGAGGTGCCCTAGGCAGCCGCCTAGTTGGACTACGCCTAAGGCTGGCTATGCTGCTGATACACACACACACACACACACACACACACACACACACACACACACACACACACACACACACACACGCACATGCGCACGCATACACACATGCAGACAGACACAGGCCTACATTCATACACATGCACATACACAGAAATGCACACACACACACACACACACACACAAACACACACACACACATGCATAAATGCACATATCCACAAATACACACACACACAAACGCACACACACACACACACACACACACACACACACACACACACACACACACACACACACAGACACACATGCACATATCCACAAATACACACACACACACACACTCGGGCGCACATGCACACATGCACATATCCACAAATACACACACCCACAGACACATACAAGCATGCACTTGTGTGCATGCGCACACAAATTTACTTTTTATTTATTTATTTTTATTTTATTTTATTTTACATTTGTTAACTGGAAGATTCCTACTGGATATATATGTCCATTTTCAGTGGAGGCCCAGGGAGAAAAACTCCACAGTAAATAACAGACAAATAAGAAATTTATACATAAGAAGCAAATTTTCATAAGGAAAAAAAAAAACTTGAAACAAAAACAAGCTTATTTTTACAGGAAAAAGAAAAAGGGAAAGAAATGACAGATTATTTACAATACTGGATGGGTTTTACAGTTCTGAAGAAAAAAGAAATTTATATATAACATGCAAATATTATTAGGAAAAACAGATTATTCTACAAGATTATATATATTATATAGGTTTATAGGTGTATAGTACAATCATCCTTGATATTGACAGACGTAGCAAACATACATTAGTATAATGTTTGATGCATGATAGTACATTGGATGTGGGGAATCCTTGGGATTCAGTACCTTAGGGGAGATTATGGAAGAACTACAGGGTATAGAGGTGAGAGGAAGCAAGATAGAGGATGGGAAGTGGGGTAAAGTAAGGGGTCAACTTGAGGGGAGGCAGGGGCATTTCCATGAGAGTAGCAAATGTTGTTTTAATAGTTTTTTGAATGCAGCAATTGAATTGGCAGAGGTAACTGCTGAGGGTAAGTTCCAGATTTTGCCTATGTAGTTGGGGAATAGTGAGTCACCTGCTGAGGTGTTGGTTTTGGCTATTTTGATTAGTCTTTTTTCGCTAGGGCGAAGTTGTCTGGGATTGACATGTAGTTTAAATAGGTTAGATAGTGCAGCAGTTTTTTCAGGGAGTAGTAACAGTTTATTAGTGAAAGAGAGATGGTGAAATGAGAGAAGATTTGGGAATTCAAGCCAATTGAGTTGACATAGTGCTTAACAATGGTGGGAATGGCAGGGGGCACTGATAGCAAATCTGGCAATTTGATTGTAGCAGATGTTGAGCTTGTCCATTTCAGCTTTGGGTAGGTTGTTGAAGATAGGAGCGGTGTATAGTAGTGGGGAGATTAGGTGGGTTTGAGCTATGGTTATTCTAGCAGGTTGAGTTAGAAATGGTTTGTTTTTATAGAGGCTGCCCAGTTTTCTGTGGATGTTTTTAATAGTTTGGTTTATATATTGATCGAACTCGAGGTTGTTGTCAATAGTCACTCCTAGTAGTTTAGTATGTGTGTCTGGAGAGATGATAGTCTCATCCCTGGACACAATATTGAATGAGCCAGGAACTGGAGTGGATTTGTTTGGTTTAAATATCATCAATGTGGTCTTTTTTGGGTTAAGTAGGAGGTTTAGTTAAGAAACCAGGTTTCAGTAGTTTGGAAGGCTTGTTGGGCGATGGGGAGCAGTTCATGTGGGTTACTGGCTGAGCAGACTAATGTTGAGTTGTCAGCATGTTGTATAATGGATGTTTCTTGGCATATGCAGTGAAGAGCATTAATGAAGTTGTAGAATAGCAGGAGACCTAAGATGGACCCTTGTGGGACTCCAGTGGTAATAGGTAGCAGAGAGGATAGGTTATTGTCCCATCAAACTGCTTGTTGTATGCCTTGTAGGTAATCCTGGAAATACGCTAGTGAGTGGTTGCTACAGCCGAGATTAGTGTGGGAGTGGATTAGTTTAGCAAGGCTGACCATATCAAAGGCTTTTGACAAGTCTAAGAATATGGCAGATGTAAGTTTGCCTAGGTGACTGTTTTGGTTGATGTGGTTTGTAAAGGAGAGAAGGGCTGTGGTAGTGGGCAGGTTGGAATCCATGCTGGGTGGGAGAGAGTAGTTGGTTAATGAGAAGGTATGGCATAAGTTGGTGGTGTATACATTTTTTGAAAATTTTAGCTGGGGGGGGGGGGCAGAATGGCAATAGGACGATAGTTGGTAAGGTCATTGGATGTGCCTCCTTTATGTAAAGGGATGATACAGGAGGTTTTCCAGATTGGTGAGATGGTACTTTCAGACATAGATCTGTTAAGCAAAATAGAGATTGGGTAGGCAAGCTCATTAGCAGCCAGCTGAAGGTATTCAGAGGGGATGTTGTCAGCTGCTAGGGAAGTTGGGTTAAGTTTACTTAGCAATTTTTTGACATAATTAGTAGGGATGGGTTGAAATTGGGAGGTAGTGTTGGGCCTGAGTATAGACACGAGAATATTGGTGTCAGTGGTATTGGGTTGTTGTTGAACTAGCTTGGAGATAGTTTCTATGAAGTATTTATTGAAAGAGCCCGATATGCCCATGATTTCATTTGTGGAGGTAGGTGGGGGAGGGGGGGGTGAGAGGGTATACCAGGATGAAGTGGTTTATTTATTCCAGCCCAGAATTATTTAGGATTGTGTTGATGTTGGTTTTGCAATTGTAGGAAATAGTTCTTTTGTCCAGGAGAATATTTTTTCCTCAGTTTCATTTCTTAGCTTTTGGAAAAGTTCTCTAGTAGCTGCAGTTTTTGTGGCCCTCCAGTGTACAAAGGTTCTATGTCTTTGTGCTATCTTGTGTTTAGTCTCTTTGGTGATTCAGGGAGCTATGTTCATTTTGATTTTATCTGTTACAAGGTGGGGTATGGGCATTCAGAATTCTTAGGAAAGTGCTGTTAAAATGATTAACAGCTTCATCTAGGGGAACTTCTTTTAGCATGTTCCAATTCTGTTATTTTAGTTCAAGTTTGAATATATTTGGGTCAAAGTTTTGTTTGTTACAGGTAGTTTGAGTTAGTGGGGTAGAGTTGTGATAGATTTTATAATTTAGTAAGACAGTGGGTTGGTGACCACCGAGAATATCTGGTAGGGGACCTGCTAGGTAGGCAGAGCTGGTCTTGTTTATTAGGATCCAGTCTATGAGACTTTCTTTGGTTTATTGTTTCCTAGCTTGGTGCTGGTTTGAATAACTTGGGAGAAGTTAAAGAGATTGATATGATTAGTGGGGTTAGTATTAGACCATGAGTCCCAATCTATATTAAAGTCACCAAGGATGATTGTTTCTTGGAGTACATTAAGATTAACCCAGTATAGAAGGGATTCTAGGTAGGAGATGTTATTGCCAGGAGGTGTATAGCCTGTGATAATGTTGATCAATTTTTTGTCACTAAGTTTAAGTTTGGCTAGAAATAGTTCTGAGGTATTGAAGGGAGGGATAGCAGGATCAATAGTACAGATTTTTATGTTATTTTTGTAAAGTAGTGCTACCCCACCCCCTTTTTTGGATAATCTATCATTGCGTAATACATTGTACCCAGGTGGGAGGAATTCACGTCAGGTGAGGTAGGTTTCAACCATGTTTCAATTAGGAATAGTAGATCAGGGGAATGTGCATGTTTTGGAGGCTTGTCAAGTCATAGAAATTAAAAAATCTGGCTTTCTGTGCCATTTATTTTACCAGCACAAAGTCATAAAAATGAGAGAACGTATTCTGTAGCTCATACTATTCTCAGTACATTAGACTGTAAAACTTCTGTCCTTTTATTAAGAATATCTACATCTATATCCACAGACACACATACAAACAGATGCACAAATTTATCTGTAAATGTGCATAGCTTGTGTGTGTATATGTGTGTGACTGTGTCTGTGTCTGGCTATATTTTTTCATGACTAGTCAGTGTGCTGCTTGTTTATAAATATTAACATACCCTTGAGGTAATCACTAACCCATTAAAAGAGCAGTGTGCATGGTGATAGCCAGTAAAATCCATTTGTCCTGGTTAATCTTTACATTCCATATGTTTTGTAGGCCCCAGATCCTAGCTCATAGGTTTGATTTTATAACAGATATCTAATAGTTTGGAAACAGTAGCAATGACACTGCTTGACGCTGCTTCACTGGAATGACTCATTCTGATAGTACAAACTGACAAACTCATTTCATGACTCATAACAACCACAATTTTTTATTCTGCCTCTATGTTACAGAGGGATGAAGCCCAGACTATGAACTGGATGACCTAAGGTCAGTTAATGACTTGGATACTGGATAAGCCATGTGAGACAGATATTAGTATAGGACTATTTCCTGGAGAGCATGGAGGTGGTCCAACTCACTGCAATACCAGCATGTACTGGGAAGAATGGTGCATGGTATACAGAAAATGAGTCAGACAAATGCTTTGCTCTGCCAAGCCATGTCCAGTGTTAACCATCATGGAGCATGTGCAAGAATGAGCACACCCACAGGGCAAGGCACTGCAGGTCCTTACATCTATGAGTGAGCACATTAGCTGCCAAGTGAGTTGGTTTAGTGTTAACAATGGAAAAAAAAACTTTTGCCTGTCACCATTATGGCCTCCATGATCAAACCTCACTGCACTGGAAAATGGATGAGATGGATGATTGTAGGATGGCTGATAAAATGATGGCTGTAAGAGATGAAAAGACAAAAACAAAACAAAATAATCATCATTGGCCCTTTTCCCATTTTCTACATAGGGTTGGGGTATTGCATCAACTGTCTCCATCTCTCCAGACTTCTTTGTTGGTCATACCTGACTGTTATAGGACTTCTCTCATGTAATCCAACAAGGTTTTTGCTGGACTTTTTCATTTTCTCTTGTCTTCTTCCTGTCTCTCCCACATGTTTTTAACAATATTGCCTTCAGTTTTCCTGCACATGTGCTCGAATCACCATACTCTGTTTTCCTTGACCTTCTATGCAATCGGAGGTACTTTAGCTTCTGGTCTGATGTCCTCGTTTCTTCATCTGTCCCACAGTTTGCCTCCTACTGCTCATGTCAGGCACTTCATCTCCATCACCTCTGACTTCCTCATCTGTTCTGCCTTTACTGCCCAGGTTTATGTGCCATACAGCAGTACTGGTCACACCACTGTTTTGTGCATCTTACTTTTCAGCTTCTTTGGCATTCTTTTGTCACATAAAACAAAGAAACAAACAAACAAAAGAAGAAAATTAGGTACAATTTTGAGCAGCTGAGGTTTTGCTCTCTCCATTATGTAAATATTGTGAAATTCATATCACTGAAAAATTAGAAACGACTGCCACCAAAAGGAACCTGCTGACTTACACTGGATATAACAACATCATAAAAAGCTACTGAGTAACTATAGTTCTTAACAAAATAAGGATGAATTGGATGATTCTGTTATTTATTTATTCTGACTGTACAAAGGAATTGTTTTTCAGTTAAAACCCTGTTGTAGGGCAAATCAAACCAATGCTTCTTTAACTCTGTCATTAGTTTTACCCCAGCTGTCTCTTCATGGAGGCAGCTGCAGTCATTTACAGACCTTTGTATTAATTAATTAATACTTACTTGCGACTGAGCTTTCCTATACCTTTTTTTGTACCTTCCTCCAGGTCTCCATCAGCTGACACCAAATACCTTCCTTGTTTAATGGGTGTATTAGAGTCATGTTAGGCTACCCTGAGCTCATTCCAAGCCACATCTATGGCTGGTGAGGAGCTCAAGCATGCAGATGGAGCATTATACTGAGAAGTGTGCCCTAACTGACCACCACCCCTGGCACCGCATGGAACTCTGTAATGACTGCATTTTGGAGGTGCATGTGCACTTCTGTCCAGCCATGCAGTATACCGCTTGCATCGTGGAGCTTGTCAGGCTCGTAATACTGCTATTGTAGTCATCCTACTTTGCTTCTTCCTAAAACCTGGATCAGCAAGCTGGCACTGGTTCTCGCTCCCATCCTCTCTCATCTGCCCCTCTAGTGCCCATCCCACTAGTCAAATACAAATCATTTGAGGTGTGATAACGGCTCCATTCCTCTACGCCATGGAGCCCTACTTATTTGTAGATCTTCCGCTACTCTGCTGTACCATCACGTAACTGGGTCCATGAGGGTCAGCCTTTCTTTTCAGTTACCTAATAACAACATAATTAAGCAAACCAAATACAATAAATAAATCAATCAATAAATGCAGAATGAATAAATCCATTCTATTGTTTGAGAATCCATCAAAAATCATGCAATTTACCTTTGCAGGGCTCGCCCGTACTCTTAATGCTTTTTTGCAGAACCAACAGATCTGCCCGAGCAGGCAAACAGATAACTTTTGCTATTTCAGGGCATTTTCCTTTTATTTTTCTGTGGTTGCAGTTTCCAGACTCTGGCACAATTAATGTAAAGTCTCTTCCCATGTTCTTTGGTTGTACATGTGCTGGCAGACAATATCCACAAGGTGGCAGGCAAAGCATGCAAGTTCTGCATGATTTACAGCACGCGGATTTCCGATTTTTATCTAGTTTCCAGTGGTTCTTTTGTCTTCTGTTTCTTACTGTGAGGGGCTGCACTGATTACAGTAGCACAGTTGTAGTATTAGTTCTGCAGTGGGTATATGCACAAGTATAATTCTCTGTTCCTGTACTACAAGAAGGGTGCCATCTTGTAACATCAGTGAGTTACTTATGCATTTCCACTTTGTCTAAACTGCTTGCAGCAAGTTGTAGTGAAATCCTCTTAGCTGCACTGATCTGCACAGCCTGAGTACTAGTTTCAGTGAGCAGCACAGGCGTACCTTGAATAGATAACCAGTCCAACTAACTACCTAACCCCATCTTTAGGTCCTCATTTAGTTTAAACCTAGCAGACCTCTAAACCTTCAAGGGGGGTCATTTATCACATGAGTAGTGATCTGGTTTCTACCAAGTTTCTCTAACTGTAGGAGGAAAAACAAACCAAACATGACATGAGCAGATAGTACAGCACCTTATACTACAGGTGTGCTGATGCCTAGATGGAGGGTTTCCATATGGTTGAGCCTTAGAAGACTGAAAAGCTCTTGGTCTGGCTGTCGGGCCTTCAATGGCAGATGTCTCAAGTTAACAATACTGCAATAGTGAACATACTCAAACATATGCAGTAGGTTTGCCACCTTTTCAAATGGCCAAAGAGGGACATTTTCGGGACAAACATCAGATTTTACAGGCTGACACATACCCATGGTCAGTACAAAGGATAGAACTTAACTTTTTGCCTAAATAATTGCTTATTCTTGTAGCATTTTAGTTGCTTATTCTGTCTCTTATAACATTTAGGTATTTCAGATGCAGAATAACTGTTTTATGCAACTATTACATAAAATATATTACATAATTATGTCCTACAATCTCAGGACATTTGCCATTTTTAATATTTTTTGTCAGGACACAACTGCCCAAAGAGGAACTGTCCCTCGCAAAGTGGGACAGGTGGTAACCAGTTATGATAAGTTCCCAGCCTGCTGTACTTTTGGGATGTAACCTTTTCTAAACTAGAACATTTATCTCAGACCTCATTCCTCCCTTCCCTGGCCCCACGCCAGCTCTTTGCCTAATTCCTATTTTCCTGCCTCTCTTCTGTGGTTCTATCTCAACTGTCCAGCCCTCAGCCAGGTCGAAGCTTCAATAGGAGCACTGGACTACTCCATTTCAAGCTTCTTGGATCCTAAGAGGCCCTGCAAAACGACTTCTCCGACCAGGCACTATGACAGCCTTTGTACTTGACCCCATTATCAAATGCATAAATAAGGAGGTAGAGGGTGCCTCTTCTTCATCCTCTCTCTCCTCATAGACCGTAATTTTGCAGAAATCCTCAGAGTGATGTAAGATGAAAGTGACAGTCAGTGGCTATGATATCAACCCAGTGGACAATGCACAAGGCCTTCAAACTAGCCCAGCAGTCCTCTTGGGTGGTGCCACCCCTAATGTGCACCCTAAAGGATGCAATGAATTAAATGCGGTTACACTAAGAGGCTTTTTCCCATATTTCTAGTAAGAAGGTAGATGGGATTTTGCATCCTTCCAGTGAGTGCAACTAATGGATACAGACTCCCAAGCCAGATGTAATCACCTCAGTTTTAATGCTAAATAGGAATCCCACTCATCAACCACCACCAATCCATCCTCCAGATAAGAAGTTAAGGCTCTGGACAGGCCTGAGAAGAGTATGTTCATGTCCTTTGTTTGTGTCATGAGGGTGATAAACTGCCTGACTCGTTTCATGTCCTTCCTATGTGTCATGAGGGTGATAAACTGCCTGACTCGTGCATTGAATTTTCATACAGCTCTGATTAACTAAATGCCTCAGATGACCTACTTTAACCCCCCCCCCCCCCACAACATCAGACTCCTACTGGGCTGCATGCTTTCTTCAGCTCGATGGACTTTCATCCAAAACACTTACAGGGAAGAGTGGAAGAGGTTACCATTCTAGACAGACAGCCATGAGACAGACCCTTACTCAGGCTTGGTAATGATACTTCTAGCCTGCCTATAAAACTTTTGATGCAGATCTTAGCTAATCCATAATTAAAGTTAATCTGGTGACAGTTTCAAATGTTCATGTAGGGCCAGGCTAACATTACTTAAGGATTGCAAGACATTCATGTGAAGCATGTTCCTACTTAAAACTCTCAGTCCAGGAACCAGTTTCCCCTAGGCTAGGTCCTGCCTGTTCTGGAGCTTATATTCACAGTCAGCATTATATAAATCCTTATAAATCTTGTTTCTATAATAATCGACAAAATGTAAGATAGGTGTGCACCTAAACGTAAGTCTGTATACTAAGTTTAAAAATAAATAGCTGTTCTTCCAGTTTACTGAAAATTTTAACATTTAGCTAGAAGTCCATATCCACATATGCAGAGAAAGTGAATACTTAAGTGCATTGTGCCTTTTCTAGTGCCTAACTTCACTGGGCCAACTAGACTTTACAGTGTGTTAACACATCATGGATTATGGATAAATAGATGCAAGGTTAGTCTCCACTGTGATATTCATGTGGAACTAAAGCAAACATTTCTGAATACTTGTTAATACAAATAAAACAACTTACAGTTTAAATATGATCACCAGTCATATAACTCTACTAATATATTTATGGCCAAGGACAGTCAGCAATGTTGTGAAAATAATATTTAAATCATCCTCAGATGGTTCCACTTCAGTGGAGATGGATAAACGTTTTTAAAAAAGTGTCTCAAGTATGAGGAAAAATAAAACGACTCATTGGCTGAGAGAGCTTCCTTCAATCAATGGTTTCCATGACAGTATTCTCATTAAGGGTGAAGTGGAACCGTTTGACCTTTCTTCTTTTCTGCTAAGATTTCCATATAATTATCGTATGTGGTCATTATGCTTGAAGTTTATTTGCTGCTGTGTTAAGTATTTTGATTGCTTGTTTCTTTCATTTCAGAGATCCTCAGAATAAAGACCAATGTGTTCTTTGGGCTGATAGTTCTGCTGGTACCTGTGTTCCTCAGGAATATGAGACCCATTCCTTTAGAAGCCGATATGGTTACATCCGGACTGTTTTTGCAATCAAAACGTGCTCATGCCAGTCATAGAACCTATGTAGATGTATGATGATGGTGATTCGTGAATGACTTTGTAATGAAATAAGCACCTAAAACATTAAAGGCAAGTGCAAATAAAATACTGCGCAAAGCCTTCATTGGAAGTATAAATGAACTGAAGAAACACAGACCTTCTTCAACTGCCCATGGAAATACACAATTCCTCCTGCTTTATATCCATGACGTAGGCTGGCACCCCTGGGATAAATCATACATTCTAGCATAGTATTGCCTGCATTCAGCAACAACTTCAGACAAGGTATACAGAATTTAGGTTATTCACAGAAAGTGAACTAATCATCCTGTTCTCAATATCAGACATCACCTCCTTCATTCTATTTCATATCAGTCATAACAACTGAGAGTTACTAACAGCCCAAATGTACAGCATGGGCTATAGGCTTAACAGACAGTGAAATATGAGTAAACAAATCTTACTTTTACTGGTTATTTACATGACAGAATAATGTTGTGTAAACTTAGTTATTCAAAAATCTGCAATTATGTTATGTTGCTTGTTTATTTGCCATTTTGTACATTAAGGCTCAGCATAAAAGCAATGTAAATAATATTTTTCAGGTGTCTGTGTCAGATGGTGAAAAATGGTTTGTTATATGTCAGTCATTGTTTTGCTTTTGCTAGTTATTAGCCAATCAGAATAGCCAATCTTTCAGTCATCTTTTAGCCAATAGGAGTACAGCATTTGGAATGTGGGCTGGAACATGCTTTCCAGTATATTCCTGGTTATAGCACTGTTACAGACTTCACTAGGTCTGTGGTTTGTTCTCTTTCCTCTTCCTCACTGATCTGACTTTTGGCTCAAGTATTGTTAACTCGTAATGAATATAATTTAGGACATAGTTGTTAAGATTCTGGTTCTGTTTAAAACAGGTGAATCCCTGAAGGATTCTCTCTCTCCATCAGAGTATTAGGTTTACATCCTGGAGTCACAGTGACACATGAATCACAAAATGTGGACCATATAGATAGTTAAGTAATTATTTCAAGTGGAATTTAGAAAACCCCTGCTACCTGAGGATTCCTTTAGTAGTCTTTGGTTCTGTTTTCCATTATTTTGAAGCAAGACAGTAACCTTAATTAACTAAATGATAAATTCCTGAATTCTGTTTATACAGGGAAAGGGGTTAATTCATTTTAGGGGATTGCAAGGATGACACAGTTTAAAGGAAATTAAATTTCCAGCAACATGCGAAAAATAAATTACATAAAACAAAATATAGTCTGATAAAAACTGGATCATGACAACAATGACCCCAGAGGTAGTATTTGCTTTTCAGTCAGTAGTCTAGAGGGCTTCAGTTGTAATGGGCAATGCAGGTGAGCACACTGCTTATTAACAGGTCCTGGACTGTGTATTTCTATGTTGCTATTTATCCTGATCCAACTTGTTATAAATGCAGCTATAAAAAATAAATAGTAGGATCATGAAACTATTTTCTGCTGTAAAAAGTCACTGCATGCCTCTTTTCTTATATATTTTTTAACAAAATTACTCTTATTAATCTTCCAGTCAACAAACATCCCCAAGAGATCTGGCAGTTAGTGTAAGGATTAAAGTCATGATGTGCTTCCTGCAATAGAGGCTTTGAAGCTCTCAGCATCTGTTTGCCTGCTGTGTGACCTTGCGCAAGTCAATTAACCAGGCAGTGTTCTGGGAAAATTGGGAAAATGGGTCCCCTCCATGGTTTCCTGGCCCACGTGCCTAGTAAATACCTACAAACCTAAGAGAGAATCCAAACAAGTTTAATGCATTTAAACTGAGAACAGTGAAATGAACTGGATGTGGTGTTTATAGTGCTCAGTCTTCTAACAATAACTTGCAAAGATGACACAGTAATGTGCAGAAATGCTGATAGTTACATTCACCTCCATTTTTATAATGCAGACCTCATCAACTTTAAGTTGTATCATCATAACATGCCTTAACATACATAAGTAAGAAACATCACGCAGCATATCTTCCTTTGTATAACGCTACCAATACTACTAGTGCAATCATCAAAAAATATCAACTGAGCTGCGTACTTTCTGTTTAAAACAACTTTAAATATGCCCCTGCAAAGTGAACATCCTAGCAAATATTAATATTCATCTCTTTTTCCTACTATAGAAGCATTTCCATCTTTGCTCTTTTCCATTTTTAGTTATAATACCTTGTGCAGCTAAAGGCCTGCAACCCACAGTGCCTACTAAATAACCACCCAAAGCTGTAGCAAGACTGACTTGCACCCTGGGAATGCTCCTGTTTGAAACACCCCTAGTTTGAAGTTGATGGCCAAGAAAACAAAAAGGCTAAGACAAGGAGCTGTTAATCTACACGGCAACTCTTTGATGTCTCATACCTTTGCTAAATTGTAGCAATGAGCTGTACTATCTTATTGGTACACTTCAGTGTCATTTATACTTCAATAGGTTTTCTATGTAAGCAAAGAGCTATTATGTATCTGCACAGTAAGACTTTGCTAAATGAATCAAGCACCTTTCCTAAATTGTTGCACAATCTATACTGTCTCCTTGCTAAATTTGTAACACACAAACTCCAACTGTCAAAGAAACAATTGCTTATCAATAATGCTTCCATGGATTGATCAACACTTCTGCAGTGATGACCATGCTCCCTAATGCCCCTCCATTGCTTTGTAAGCACATTAATGAATATTTCTATATTTATTCAACCATTAAAAACATATTCTTAAAAAAACAACAACAAAAAATGAACCTCAGGTTAATGTCCGTCAAATACTGCTACAATTTCAGCAAAAAAAATCTTCATCTAAAATCTTGATTTAGTTAACCTACACCAATAATGGAAACATAGTTTTTTACATCTTAAATACGTGTGTATGGTAATACCCCCTTTACCATCTTTCAGGCAAACTGATGCCTAGCCTGTTGACAACAACTATGTATTAATCGCTACAATCACTTCCACCATCTAAACTAAAGTATCTCATCAGTAACCAAACAACTTACTTTTAATGCAATTTAATCTCACAAGTTACTTACTCCGAAGTAATTCTAATCTTGCTTTTAGAGCACACATATAATACCAAATCATCCTCAAAATGAACATTGACCCAAAGTTTAATGAGGAAACACCAGTTTTCTCAGCTTAACTTAGTATAGATTCTTACAGCAGGATTCATAGCTAAACCTGGCATTCGTGTGTTTAGTGGTAATGATGTTTCAATATACTTCTGTTACATTAAGGATGAACTGGCATGTTCATTTCAGTTAGCTGAAGCCCAGTAATAAAGATTATGCTATTTATACAAGAGCTCTTTTACAAGTTTAAGAACATGAAATGTAAGTAAGTTTCACTAGACTAGCCCTTTGCTAACAGTAAAAGCCGTAGCTAGGGTGAGGAAACGGAGGTGGATGCCCTGGATACAAACTATTAGAGCGAATGATTAGCACTGTAGAAAAGGTGCAGATCGGTCACTGAAATACAGTGGTGGGATCCCTGAGTATACATCTTTGCAACTGCAAGCATTAATGCTAGCTATTTAACAAACAGTAGCTAAGGGTGCCACTAAATTATTTTGTTGCTGTTTGGAACTCTAGCAAGGCATTAGTTTCTGAAAGGTGATTCGTATGATACAAAGAGCTATTATGCAGAAACACAATAGTAGTGGAGGACTTTTTTTTAATCTGGAAGATTTTTTTTTCTTCAGTCAGTCTGAGGGTGCGGGACATCACTATTAGAGAGCTTGTCCATGATGTTAACTGACCTAGTTACATCTCTGTTAGAAAGAATGGTGTTCTCTGAAAGAAGATCGTATAGGCTATACATTTAATTTCCAAAATATTCCAAGAATTACACCCAAATAACAACTCAGAGCAAAGTTATGGTAGCTGTTCAATTATTTTAGTACCTCTGAAAAAACAGAGATTAGTCTGAAAAAAAATGTGTTTTTAAATTGTTGTATCTGGATGCTGGTAAGTGTTGAGGTCATGGTATTCACTGCATGTTACAAAACATCTACCAGGGTTATAAATCATACACATGCAGACATTTCATAGAAAGTTTCATATACAGCAAATACTCCATCAAACATTTTGCCCCCCTCCCCTGCAAAAATACTGAGAAAATGTGGTTTGATTTTGGCAGATTTTTCAGTGGTTTCAATGTGGTTAGATTATGTCACATTTTTCAATGTTTTTGCTGGAGCAAGCCCCCTGCACCCTCCATCTGGGGGTGGTGCACCCCACACCTCGTCCTGCTAATTATATATATATACCAATGCCAAAGTCACACAACAGTGAGGAAAGGGCATAGACCCTCACCTAATATAACTTAAAGTTTGTCAATGTTTTGTGTTTAGATATTGTTCAGTTTAGATGTTTTTACTTTTAGATATTTTTCTGTCGATCATTTTACTGCTGATCTTATGTTGTTTAGATCGTTTCAGTTGCATCCATGTAAAGCTGTATCTATATCTATATATATATATATACACACACACACACACACACACACACACACACACACACACACACACACACACACACACACACACACGCATGCATATACACTCACAATGCTGTTAATCAAAATATATATATATATATATATATATATATATATATATATAAAATATATATATATATGTGTGTGTGTATTTGTTTTCTATATATATAAATATATTGTCTTCCATTGCTAGGTGCACATTTCTAGGACTGCTATAAACCAAAAATTAACTTTTAACAAGGTAGATGAATTGGCCCATTAGACCCATACACTGGTAAATCTGCATATTTCTATTTAAACAAAATTCAAACTAGGTAGCTTAAATGAATTTCCTACAGATTTCTGTGAGAAACAGTAGCTTCTTATACAGCCAAATTTTTGAAACCTAATTATTTTGTTGCTAAAGGATTCCAGTGGTTTAGCTTGACGGGTATCACAAAGACATGCGTCTGGAACATTTCTCCACAGGCCTCCACTGAAAATTGGCTTGTTCCCAGTCTGACTTTCCCAGTAAACAAATGTTAAATAAATAAATAAATAAATAAACAAGCAAATAAAACAAATAGCTGTTTACACAATAAACCAAATGCATCTTTTGCAATGGAGGAATGGCTCCCATGGCCTACTTAATGCTTGTACTCTTTTTATATTCTTAAACAAACTGGAAATGTTGCCTGTTAGTCTACTTTTATTATAACTATGTGCTAATTGCTGACATTTCTCCATCTAGATTGCTACATATAGCAAAAATTTATCTTGTCAACTCAGATTATTTCATAGGGGAGTATATAGCTCCAAAATGGACATTGATTTTGCTCTTTTTACAGAACATTGTGAAAAATATCATTTGGCAGTGGAATTTTAGATCATGCATTTAATGGCAATAATTTTATCATATGTATTATCATCCTGAAGTTACGATAAATGTCAAGCAAAACAAAGGAAAAAATGCAAGGTGGATTAAGCAGTGTTTATAATCTTAGATGCATAAGGCAAAACTGTCAGACACAGCTGCTTATATAATGACACATAAAATGTTCGTCCACTTCTGAAGTACATAAAAGTATGCACATTTGAAGCTTAAATTAACATTTTCAGATTATTTTATGCCAGGTTATGCACATCACAAAACTACCACTTTACTTCATCTAATGCTCTCATTCTTATTCTATGTCTCACACACACACACACACACACACACACACACACACACACACACACACACACACACACACACACACACACATGCACAATAAAAAATAAAACAAACTGCAGACATATTAATAAAAAAGATAACATAAAGGCATTAGCCGATGATAATTAATGACAGTACATCATTCCATAAACATACATAACAAGTGAAACAAAACAATCACACATCAACCTCAAAGTATTAATATTAGACAAAAGTCACTAACAATTCTAATTACAATGTTGTGCAGATACCAAAATTTGTGTTGTAACTTTGTCAGTCATCTAGATGTGCCAGTGAATTAGACACTGTTTTAAGGTTAGCATCTGTAGTTTATTAAAACTATTAAAATATCCAATTAAAAAGTGATGTACAATAAAAATTTCGCTATGAAACTGGTAAGGCTTTCTCAAGGATTATATTATTATTCAAGCTGACTGATTCCTTTGGAAAAGTGATACAATGCAGAGCTTGACTCAGTAAAGACTTTTCCTTTCATTACACCTATGCAGAGAGCTGAACACCAGTTTGTACTTTCAGAATTGCATTTCTAAAACCCACATCCAGAGCAGTGCATATAACTTCCACTGTTCTTATTAACTGCTACAAAGGAGGAACTTGATTGATCTTGAATCACCCTAATATTTTTGTTGTTCTCTTTAACTACACCATTGACCAACATTGCAATGGCAAATCAATAAAAAGGTCTGCACATAAATTATGTTCTTAACTAAATATAAATCATCACTTAGAACATTACATTAAGACCATGTTTTACAGCTTTTCATGTTAATAGCTATTTATTCATTCCTTTTTTCAGAAAATTGTTGAAATCACTTGGTGTTCTAATTAATAACTCGGCAATTGTGAATTCATATAGTGAGAGAAAGATATACAGTAGATAGAGGGTACCCCCTCCAAAAAAATCAGTTGCCAAACAGCTTCGTATTGATTGCAGTCGATGTCAAGATGATCAAAATTCTAGTGTTCCTCGATGGCCCTCTTGCCAGAACATGCTGGATAAACATATGAAATATACAAAGCAGTTTTAAGGCATGACAAGTTATTTACAAAGTTCAAAATGTTTTCATTATTTGCTGAAGAGAAGTCTGAATAATCTGAAAGTGATTTGGTGTAATGCACATATCTGTGAATAGTTAGAAACCACAACATGGTATGCAGTAGTAATAGAGATGTAACTCATGGTCATGTGACATCTTTCAACATATCAATGTTTCAGTATATCTAAAGCTATTTCCTTGAATTATATCGCCAGTCTAAAATGTCTTGCCTACTTGTTATAGTATTATTCATCTAGTCACTGCATTCTGGATATTAATAATTTCTTGAAAAATTGTCACTATATACATCCTTGTAAAAATATTATATTGCTCATGACATATAAGACAGATATACAGAATAAAATTATTTTAATTTTCAGTTTCATGACAGTAATCTGGAAAATATGAGTATTTTTCTATTATATGTAAATATATTTGAGAAATATTATTTTGTAAAATAAAATCTATTATGGTTATCATTCATGGATATGTTGTATTTTTTCCTGAACTTAATACATACACAACTTTTATTATTGTGACAGTAACAGAATGTAAAATGGTTTATGAAAATGTCTTCCTAACATAAAGGAGTATCACGTGTAGAAAATTAGATATTATTTTTCTGTTGTGCAGACAGTTTAGAAGACACCCTTCAAGGGAAGCAGGTGCTATTGTGGAGAACTCAGATAAAGCAGTGTCCATTTAGAGATGGGGAAACAACACTGGTGCATGATAAAATGAAAAGTCATCTAGACTGAGACAGAAAGAGACACTGAAAGCACTAAACATGTACATTACTGAGTAAAAAAAAATCATAAAAAAATCATACTACCCAAGTGACTATCATATTTAAATGATATATAAATATTGAAATACACACATATATATATATATATATATATATATATATATATATATATATTCACTTTATAATCTCAAAATACTGAAACATCGAATTTCAGTATCTTGAGATGATAAAGCCGAAACATCAACACCGTGAAACCCAAAACAGCGACCGTTAAAGCACACACACAAATACAACTACACCTACCTCTGCACAACAACACACACACTTACTATAAGTAGGGGGGCAAGCCCCCCTGCACCGCCCATGTGAGCGGCAAGCCCCCCACACACACCCTACTTATATATACTAACTCTGAGGTTGCACTAAACACCAACATACACAAAACCCACCAACATACATTCCACACCCCCCTTCACACAAACACACATCACACAGATACAAACACCACCACTCTCAACACTGATACACTCACGCTCTCACCTTTGTACCCTAACCCACACCTAACATTCCCCGACACACTCACAAACATACAAACCCTCCCCAAAACCCTTAAAAACACCACACTTACCTAACGAGCCATCAGTACCACGGGTTTGACATTTCCAGGTTCGATATTCTGCATTTTCGTGCATCTGCAGATTCAACACTTTGGTCTTGAGATACTGAAATTCAACATTTCAGTATTTCGAGATTCCAAAGTGTTTATATATATATATATATATATATATATATATATATATATATATATATATATATATATATATATGGGTCTACTTCACCTGATTGAAAGCTCACTAGACTGAAACTCATTTCACAGAGCACACTTCACTGAAAGCTCACTTGACTGAAACTCACTTCATTGAAAGGTATATGCCCTTTTCCCTATTGTAGTGTGATCCTGGAGTTAGATGATTGGGGGTGTGGGGCATAGCCCCCCACATAGTTTGGGTATATATTGTGTTCTAAAAATAGTTATTCATTATAGTTGCAAGTATTCATGTATATGGTTTAAAATGTATAAAATAGGTGGGGGGCTTTGCTCCAGCCCCCCAATGTGGGGCTATATATATATATATATATATATATATATATATATATATATATATATATATATACTAACTCCAGGATTGCACTACAATGGGAAAAAGGGCATATACCTTTCAACGCAATTTGTTTCAGTCAAGTGTGCTCCTTCAAATGAGTTTCAGTCTAATGAGCTTTCAATCAAATGAAGCATGAAGTAGACCCATATATATTTTATATATATATATATATATATATATATATATATATATATATATATATATATATATATATATATATATATATATATATGCATGATAGCAAGGGAACACAAGGTAAAAAGTAAAAGGTGGTCAGTGTAAATGAAATAAAGGGAAGGATTATGTCAAAGAAATTGTGGTGAATGATTGGAAATACCATATTGAAGTGGTTGTTGAGTTAAAAAGAATGACAATTCAAGAATGCACAGTACAGGCAGAAATCCATCTTTACAAGAACTGGAGTTAGGCTAGTAGGTTGGGGGTGAGTTCTAGCACCTGCATCAGAGGCAGTTCAAAAAGCTCAGAGGACTACATGTGCTGTGTAGTTCTTATCAATCTTTGGAGTATATGTTGCCATGTTATGCTATACTGTAGTACTCATGCCACCTCTGTAGCAACATGGGTCAGCGATGCTGCAGCTGTAGCAGAAGAAATCCTATATAGATATAAAGTATTCTACACAACAGTGGTGTGCAGCATGTCAGATGAGAATAATAGTTATATAACCATCACCGTACTTCCACAGGAAATACCCACATTTAACAATGATAAACGTCTGATAACATACTTAAAAAGCAACAACAGGAAAATATATATTTAACAGCAATGTATATACTCTGTTTGTCATGAAGTGGGGTCTTTTCCAAAGTTTGGTAACCTCTGGGAGACAAATGTCCCTCCCTCCAGGTTCTTAATATGTCACACCAGATCAAGGTCTTAAAGGTGTGAGTAACCCTGTACCATTTGACTTGCAGATATGCAGCATTTCCAATAAAGTAGTCAAAGATTGCCTTATATGCAAGGCATAGATCACCTCTGAGCAGTCTGTATGAAAGAGAATAAAGTGACAGTGATTTCAGACAATTCATATAGGACAGATGATAAAGACCTTGAATCTTCCTTGTGAAAAAAACCTTGGTGTCTCCTCCAATGCTTGCAGCTGCTTGAAAAGTCTCAAGGGGCATTGGCATTGTACCTAATTATTGGCCTGATGAAAAAACACAGTACCAAACAAACTACCACATAGGTGGTCCCTAAAGTCCCCTAAGATATATACGGGATCTGAGGATCCAAGTAGATAGTAATCTCTCCTTTGATAATCACATTGCCAAAATGATTAGAAAAACCTTCTATGTGGCCCACCTAATCACAAAAGGGTTTGCATCCAGATCAAAAGAGGTCATTGTGCCCCTCTACTCATCACTCATTAGACCCATCATAGAGTACAATGCCCCATTTGGGATGTACCTTACAAGAAGCCTGCAACAGCTGGAAAGACCACAGAAGTACCTCATCAAGTGGATCAATGGCCTCAAACAGATGCACTATGCAGCTTGACTGAAGAAACTCCAGCTGTACTCGGTTGCATACCGCCTACTCAGAGGTGATCTCTGCCTGACATACAAGGCCATGTCCAACCCAGAATTGAGGGACATGCTACACCTAAAGAAAACCATATCTCCTCGAGCCACACGCTCTAGAGACCTAAACCTCACCACAACAATAAATAGGACATGCTGGAGGGATAGATTCCTGTCCCAGAGACTTCCCATGCTCTGGAACAAGATTCCAATCTACATTAGGTAGAGCTCCTCACTAACAGTCTTCAAGAGAAACCTTGACGAGTGGATGGGAAATAGAAGGTTTACCCCGGGGATCATTTCAGTGGCTCTGCTGGACAGAGACACAGGGAACTAATCTAAGAGGGTGTCGAAAGCCAACACATTCTGTCTAGGCTTATAAATGCCTTTGGGCAGATAGCCTAGTACCTACCTATGAACCTATAACTTCTTTTTTTCTGGATGCAATGGCCTTACTTATGAGATGAACAATATAGAATGCCCTTCTTACCACTGTGGAGACATTGTGATCAAAGGTAAGGCGGCTATCAATCTGTGTGCCTAGGTCTCTCACCACTGCGTACCTAGGTGTTGTTATTGGTGTGGTAGTTAGCAGGAACATCGCACTTACCGAAAGGGATGATAATACATTTTTTTGCATTGAGTTTAAGGCCATGATTTTGTCACCAATCATTTGTTTGTGTAAGACTATTTTGTAGGATGTTGACATCCTATGGAAATTCCAGGACCACTCCCAGTTTGCAGTCATCAGAAAACTTTGTCACCCACATACCATAACCTAGATAAACAAATTTTCTATAATCAAATATGAAATACAACCAATTTCAGCAAAGATATTTTCAACGAAACACTAAAATAATATAAGTGGAATGTACTTAGAACAATGTCACTAGATACTGATGTAGAACTCTTAACATTCTCTTATCGACCTTAAATAATCTAGCACCAGTGCGTAATAAAGGAGGCTAGATACTGATGTAGAACTCTTAACATTCTCTTATCGACCTTAAATAATCTAGCACCAGTGCGTAATAAAGGAGGCTAGATACTGATGTAGAACTCTTAACATTCTCTTATCGACCTAAAATAATCTAGCTCCAGTGCGTAATAAAGGAGGCTAGATACTGATGTAGAACTCTTAACATTTTCTTATCGACCTTAAATAATCTAGCTCCAGTGCATAATAAAGGAGGCTAGATACTGATGTAGAACTCTTAACATTCTCTTATCGACCTAAAATAATCTAGCACCACTGTGCAATAAAGGAGTAAAGTCCAACCTCGTCCCATGGCTGACAAAAGAACCGAAAAAAAAAATATCATGACAAACAGAAATAAAGCATGGAAAATGGTATAAAAACAAAGCTCAAAATGCCTTCCTGCAATTTAGACATTGTAGAAACCTTTCAAAACTCCATGTCAAACAGGATAAACAAAGATATTATACCAGCCAACAAGACAAACACAAAAACAACCCAAAGCATTTTTGGTCAATGTGACACCCCACTACTGGATGGTAATCAAGGAACCTCAATCCTCATCACTGGTGCCAGTGGGCGACGTACACTGGAAGGATGATGGGTACACACACAGTATTTCCAGATGCAGCTCTCTGCATTAAGTGCAATTTCCCTTAAGATCACACAGAGTCCACAGTCAATCTGGGGCTATTTTCTTCCTCTTTCTGCAGATCCCCAATAAAGCTCCCCACTGGCACAGCTATACAGCTGAGATCTCAGCTGAGTGGCTAAGTCAAGACGTTCAGCACCCTCTCTGTCCAACCAGTGCTTCATGTCCCTGCCTGAGTAGTTGACACACACACACTCTTTGAGGTTTGATTTACACACACACACACACACACACACACACACACACACACACACACACACACACACACACACACACACACACACACACACACACACACACATACACACACCCCTGGAAAAGACTTATACAGGTTTACTAGCTGTGCCCCCTTTTGCCCAGACTATAAGGTTGTTGTCACTGCCACCAGCCAACTCCTTATCAGCTACTTTAAGGCCCTTAACAAAGGGTGTCCAATCTTACTGTGTAATGTTACTATTAATATTAATATAAATGGTAATAAATAAGCACTTATCCAGGCATGTCTAAGGGTCAGCTCCCAGTGATTTCTCCTGTCTAACTGATGAATCTGGGCATCTTGGGGCAATGCAGCAATTGCCTCATGTACACAGACAACCCTCTCCTCCTACCACCCAACACTACAACCTGTGAGAGATGCACTTATATAGCCAAACTGGAAGCAAAGCTCTCTTCACCCAAGACTGGACTAGACAGTCAAGAGGAGAAGGTAAACACTTGCACCACACCACACTCATCACATAGTCCCTCAAAACCTACACCACCAAAACACACACATAGAAACACAAAACACACACCTACATTCGGAGGCTCTCAATAAAAACCTGCCCAAGCATCAGGGACATCCAAAGCATAAACGCAAGCAAACTCCACCCCCAACACAACCCAAATGACACATAGCCCACAAACTCAGTGTGCCACTCAACCACAGCCCATAAGGCATAACAACGTACCCAACACTCTAGTCATAGGTGACTCTATAGTCAGGCACACTGATGTTCCACTCACTAGACTAAACAAGGAGAAAGTTACTGTCAGCTGCCTGTCAGGTGCCAGGATCCACCACATAACGCATGCACTCAGGTCACTCCACAATAAGTACAAACATGACACTGTCATTGTCCATGTTGGTGTGAATGACCTGAGATGTACCTCCCTGGACTACATGAAAAGAGACATGGAGGAGCTCTCTGATCTTGTATCCCAGGCAGGTATGACCCTAACCCTGAGTAGCATCCTGCCATCACCCAGAATGATACCACAGTACAAGGACAAAATGATTGACTTCAACAATTGGTTAAGTTTCTGGTGTCATTCTAAGGGGATCCAGTATTTGTCTGCCTGGGACAACATGATCGACAGTCCAAGATGCTTTGCCAGAGATGGCCTGCACCTGTCGCCCTTAGGATTCCAGATACTGGCTAAGGCTCTTGCCACCCCTATAGTGCCTTTTTTAGGCAAGGTTCAAATGACAAATTAACCACTGTAACAGGTACAAGCAAGCAAAATCTGAGGATAATGCTACTCAGTGCTAGAAGTCAAAACCTCAAAATGCACTCACTCGAGGCACTCCTTAAAATGGAGAACATTGACATCTGTGCAGTGACATAGACCTGGTTCAAAGCTCCAGAGAGCACCCCTGCATTACCAGGCTTCAATTCATACCACACCTTTCGGACACCTAACCCAGAAAGAAGCACTAAAGGCAGAGGCGTGTCCATATTCATTAAGGATATCTACACCTCCAGGCTAGTTGCACTGCATAATGTATCTGAGATTATCCAAGTGCAACTAACTCTGGGCAAGACCGCAATCCAAATTGTAGCTTGCTACAGACCCCCCACCATGCTCCAGGATTCACACTCCTCATTTCTTGATACACTGGAAAGTATTAGGGTACAACCCAACACCATAATAATGGGTGATTTCAACTACCCCACCATTAACTGGGAAAACTAATCATGTACCAACTCTTTTGCTCAATGATTTCTAGAATTCATAAATTCCAATGCCTTGGATCAACTTATTCACACCCCCACCAGGGGCAGCAATATCCTAGACCTGGTCATTACCAACGTGGGAAACCAGTGTTCCACACCAGAGGTCAATTCCTCGTTGGTCAGATCCAACCACAAGCTAATCAGCCTAGACAGCCACATCCCACCCCCAGTTAGGGAAACCATCGTAAAAAACTTCTCCAAAGCCAATTCACACTTCTTAAGACAGAAGTGGCAAACTTCATGACACCCATGCAGACGGACAATAGAGGTATGACTGCTGAATCCTACAGAAATGCACTTTATAAGCACTTACACAAGTGCATGGATCATGCTATCCTTAATAGAACCAAGATGTTATCTTCCAAAAAAAAAGGAAGCCATTCTGGTGGTCCTCTGCCATAAACAAACTCTACAACAGAAGAAAGAAACTGTTGCAAAAAAAGAGTAAAATCCCATGACTGGAGGAACTCCCTGGTCAACCTCAGTAAGAAGCTGAGATCCCTCATAAAATCCTCCAAAGTTAGTTACAAAAACAAAATTGCCATTGACTCTAAAGACAACCACAAAGCATTCTATAGCTATGTCAAAAATCTAAATGGGAACACTCAGATCTGCTCTGAGTTACAGCACAATGGCACTAAACATACAGAACCAACTGATATTGCCATCATCCTTGCAGATAGGTTCAGTGCTAACTTTACCCCCCTCTCACCCCCTAGAGGGCCCATCTCTATACCGGAAGAATGCAAAGTTCCTATAATCACGGCTGCACAGGTAAAAAATACACTCTCCAAAGCCAAGAACACAGCATCCATGGGACCTGACAATATCCCAGGCTGCGTTCTACATGAACTACAGAATGAACTGGCACCCTACTTAAGTACCATGTTCAATCATAGCCTCACCTCAGGCTTTGTACCCACTGAATGGCGCACCATGACAGTTATCCCACTCCACAAACGGGGAGCCATGACGGACACGGGAACTACTGCCCCATTAGCCTGACGAGCCTGGTCTGCAAGGCCATGGAACGTATCATCGTGGAACTCATAAACAAAGACATTGGTAATCTCCAAACTCTGGACCCTACCCAGTTTGGATATGTAAAAGGCAGATCATGTCTCCTAAACCTGATTGACTTCTTTGAAGCAGTCACCAAAGCCATAGATGAGGGTAAAATGGTTCACACAGCTTATCTAGGTCTCGCCAAGGCTTTCGACACCATCCCCCACTCTGGAATTATAGATGAGCTCACTAAACTAGGTATAAATCCCTATGTCACAAGATGGGTTGCCAACTGGATCATGGACAGAACCCACACTGTGAAAGTAGCGGATTCCAAATCTGACATCAGACCAGTGACAAGTGGAGTACCACAGGGTTCAGTCCTGGGTCCTCTCCTGTTTGGTATCTACTTCTCTGAGGTGCAGGCCAACACTGAAGCTCTTTGGCTAACAAAGTTTTCAGATGACTGCAAACTAGGAGCCATAATTGAAATTGCTAACGATGTGGCCAAACTATAAAAGGGCCTCACTGAGACAGATACCTGGTGTCAAAGCCATGGCCTGAAGCTCAATGCCGAAAAGTGTATTGTCATCCTCTTTGGTAAAAACTCTGTACCCATGAACTACCACATAGCTGGTAGTCTACTTAATGCCAAAAATGTGATGAGACCTTTGGACACAGGTGGACAGTAGTCTCTCCTTTGATAATCACATCGCCACAGTGGTCAGGAAATCCTTCTACGTGGCTCATCTCATCACAAAAGGATTCTCATCCAGAAAAAAAGAGGTCATTGTTCCCCTCTACTCATCACTCATTAGACCCATTATAGGTACAACACCCCTATTGGTATGTACCTCACAAGACATCTACAACAACTGGAAAGACCACAGAAATACCTCACAAAGAGGATTACTGGCCTCAAACAGATGCCCTATGCAGACTGTCTCAAAAAACTACAGCTTTACTCCATCGCATATCGCCTACTCAGAGGCGATCTCTGCCTAACATACAAAGCTATGTCAAACCCAGAGCTGTTGGACATGCTCCACTTAAAGAAATCCCAATCCCTCTTAGCTGCACGCTCTAGGGACCTAAACCTTGTCACCACAATAAACAGAACATGCTGGAGGGATAGATTCCTGTCCCAGAGACTTCCCATACTCTGGAACAGACTACCTATCTATGTCAAACAGAGCTCCTCATTAGCACTCTTGAAGAAAAATCTTGATGATTGGATGGGAAATGGGACATTCACCCCGGGGATCAATTCTGTGGCTCTGCTCGACAGGGGCACAGGAAAATAATTCTCTTGGGTGGCGAAAGCCAGGGTACATTTTTGGCTAGGCTAGAACCTACCTATGAACCTATGAACCTATGGTAGTTTGGCCAAGAGCAAGGCTATTAGAAGTGGCCCAAACAGTGTCACCAAATAAACATGCAAGTACTCTCAAAACTTAAATATCTCTAGAAAGATCACCCCCAATAAAATGTTTATATCTATTTAATAATAAATAATAAAAGAACAAGAAAATACTCAGTAAATATTCACAGTGACATCAGAGTTCAGAATCACAGGAAATATTTAAAACAACATTGCAGGACAGTCTCAAATAAATAAAGAAAAATATCTAAACTAAGCTTTACTATATTCCTAACTATATCCAAGAGAATTATACTGTTCCCTAGAAACTTACTTCATCAGAGCAAGGCAGATTTGTGGTGACTGGTTCTTGTCAGGTCCAAGACAGAATACAGAATGCACTGTTTCTCTCAGAGTTCTCAAATTAGTATCTCAAATATTACTGCTGGGACAGCTTGCAGAATGACAACATTTCTTGTCATCTGGCTCTATCCCAGGTGAAACCCCACTGCTGGAAGCCTGCAGTATTTAGCATCTACCTGTGAAAATACATAGACCTCAGATCTTTGGCAGATGCTGGAAATCATAAAACAATTGCATTCCTTCATACTTTGAGAGGTAGTAAGTAGTTCACTCCAAAGACAATACAGAAAGCTTCTCAGCACAGACATTATATCTCCGGCCTGACCTATAAAGTAATTTCATTTCAGCTATTTTTCTGCGGTTCACAATAAAAATCACCAACAGCCACTGGAACGCCTAAAGCCTATAGTGGTACACAAAAGAATAAACTATAAGTAAAAAAAACCACTCAGGCCACCATGACATAAAATTATAAAACTTTAATATTGAACAGGCAAGAATGAGCACTTTCAAGCCAAACTGCTGTTCATCAGATCCATATATTAAAAACCTCCAAGTTTGTTTAAAAAGAGATCACTAGCTAATCAATGTCAAGTATTCGGTCTACGCCTTCTCAAGGCTGGTTTTAAAGGCAAAACACCATTGAGGCCAGGTAGCTGACCTGCTTGTAGGTCAGCTATCCATTTAAGTTCATTGCATTAAGTATCATAATATATATTTCTACCTCTTATGTTTTCTTTTTGTACATGGAGTTTCATAAACTTAAAGGAATGCATGGGATTCAATAAAACATGCTATGCTAAGGCATTATGTTGACCTTTCCTACAAATGTCCCTTATATGCTGTAATATTCTCTCTTTAAAAGTCTGATTGGTTTTACCTACATAAAATGAAACACATTTCTGACAGCTTGCAAGGTAACCGAGTTTTTTTGTCTGACAATAACAGCTATTAAAGATTTTTTAAGCAAGCATCAATGGGAAGATGAGAAAATAATCGGATTGATATGTACATTTCTAAAGTTAATCCTAGAAAATAATGTGTTTTTATTTTGTGATAAATACTACTGGCATACTGGCTCTGATGAAGAGCAGTTTGGCTTGAAAGTGCTCATCCTTGTGTGTTCAATATTAAAGTTTTATAATTTTATGTCGTGGTGACCCGAGTTGTTTTCTTTACTTATAGTTTATTTTTTCTGAAATCAACGTCCTGTATTCCAGTTTCCACTGTTAAAATATATACATTTAAACAGTTACAATAGTGCATGTATATTTCTGTTCTATTCCGGTGGGGCACAGTGTGGTTACATTTTAAGCACAAGCACTTTATAAAATATCTTTTTAGCACACGTCTGTACACACCAGTTTGATATAAACATGACATACAGTTCTATAACATTTGTAACACAAAAATCTTATATAAATCATGTTGATATTCACAAATGACATATAATGATTTATAAAATTCCAGATAGCTATGCTGGCAGTATCTGCCTTTGTCACAGTCAACACTAAATAAACTACTCCACCCCAGCAAGACCACCACTCCCTCTCCAGTAACAGAATAGCATACTCTATCCCCAGATAGTTTAATTCCTACTTTATACAATCAATATTATCTCTCTTAGACAGTAATACATCTTCATAGGTTCATAGGTTCATAGGTTCATACTAGGCTATCTGCCCGAGGGCATTTACAAGCCTAGCCCATCGTTTTGTGGCTTACGCCACCCCTTTAGTATGGGGAACTATACCCATTATTTTGCTGTGCCTCTGTCGAGCAGTGACACTGAGGTAATCCCTGGGGTATATCTGCGATCTCCCATCCATTGGTCAAGATTTCTCTTGAACAAGGCCAGCGAGGTGCTCTGCCTCACATGTACGGGATTTTGTTCCACAGCATAGAGTCTTTGGGTGATGAATCTATCCCTCCAGCACGCCCTATTAATAGTTTGGCCAAGAGCAAGGCTATTAGAAGTGGCCCAAACAGTGTCACCAAATAAACATGCAAGTACTCTCAAAACTTAAATATCTCTAGACAGATCACCCCCAATAAAATGTTTATATCTATTTAATAATAAATAATAAAAGAACAAGAAAATACTCAGTAAATATTCACAGTGACATCAGAGTTCAGAATCACAGGAAATATTTAAAACAACATTGCAGGACAGTCTCAAATGGGAACTGCCGCCAGGCCAGGTAGCCCCATAAGCCTGACTAGCTTAGTCTGCAAGGCTATGGAGAGGATCATCATGGAGCTCATAAACAAAGACATTGGGGACCTACAGACACTAGATCCTACCCAATTCGCTCAGGGCAGATCCTGCCTTTTGAACCTGGTTGACTTCTTTGAAACAGTCACCAAAGCCATAGATGAAGGGAAGATAGTCCACACAGCCTATCTGGATCTAGCAAAGGCATTTGACACAATACCCCACGCAGGCATCATAGATAAGCTATCCAGCTTAAATATAACCCCCTATGTCACAAGATGGGTCGCAAACTGGCTCAAAGACAGAACCCACAGAGTGAGAGTTGCTGGAGCCATGTCAGACTCAAAACCAGTCACAAGTGGTGTCCCACAAGGTTCTGTCCTGGGACCGCTCTTGTTCGGTATATACTTTTCTGAGGTACAGGCCAACGTGGGAGGACTATGGCTTACCAAGTTCGCAGATGACTGCAAACTGGGTGCCATAATCGACTCTCCAGCTGACACAAACATCCTTAAAAAAGGTCTCACAGAGACGGATAACTGGTGCCAGAGCCATGGTCTAAAGCTAAATGCCAAAAAGTGTATAGTCATACCCTTTGGCAAAAACAATGTGCCCACAAACTACCACATAGGTGGTAAACCCTTAAGTACAGAGAAAGTAATTAGGGATCTGGGGATCCAAGTTGATAGCAATCTCTCCTTTGACAACCACATTACCAAAGTGGTTAGAAAGACCTTCTACATGGCCCACCTCATCATGAAAGGATTCACATCTAGATCAAGAGAGGTAATCGTGCCCCTTTATTCATCCCTCATCAGGCCCATCATAGAATACAATGCCTCTTTTGGGATGTACCTTACCCGACACCTGCAGCAATTAGAAAGACCTCAAAAGTACCTCACCAAGAGGATCAAGGGACTCAAACAGATGCCATATGCTGCTCGGTTAAAAAAACTCCAGCTCTACTCAGTTGCATACCGCCTACTTCGAGGTGATCTATGCCTGACATATAAAGCTATGTCCAATCCAGAATTAATGGACATGCTCCACCTCAGTAAATCTAAATCCCTTAGAGCCACATGCTCGAGGGACTTGAACCTCAGCACAGAAATAAATAGGACTTGCTGGAGGGACAGATTCATAACCCAGAGGCTCCCTTTGCTCTGGAATAGAATTCCAATTCATGTTAGGCAGAGCACCTCACTGAATCTCTTCAAGAAGAATCTTGATGAGTGGATGGGGGATCATAGGTTTGTCCCAGGGATTACTTCTGTGTCACTATTAGACAGAGGCACAGTAAACTAAACCGTAAAATGGGCACAGTATACTCAAATCAAGGGGTGGCGTAAGCCAAACAAAATCGGGCTAGGCTTATAATTGCCCCAGGGCAGATAGCCTAGTATTAACCTATGAACCTATGAACCTATGAAATAAATAAACATATCTAAACTAAGCTTTACTATATTCCTAACTATATCCAAGATAATTATACTGTTCCCTAGAAACTTACTTCATCAGAGCAAGGCAGATTTGTGGTGACTGGTTCTTGTCAGGTCCAAGACAGAATACAGAATGCACTGTTTCTCTCAGAGTTCTCAAATTAGTATCTCAAATATTACTGCTGGGACAGCTTGCAGAATGACAACATTTCTTGTCACCTGGCTCTATCCCAGGTGAAACCCCACTGCTGGAAGCCTGCAGTATTTAGCATCTACCTGTGAAAATACATAGACCTCAGATCTTTGGCAGATGCTGGAAGTCATAAAACAATTGCATTCCTTCATACTTTGAGAGGTAGTAAGTAGTTCACTCCAAAGACAATACAGAAAGCTTCTCAGCACAGACATTATATCTCCGGCCTGACCTATAAAGTAATTTAATTTCAGCTATTTTTCTGTGGTTCACAATAAAAATCACCAACAGCCACTGGAACGCCTAAAGCCTACAGTGGTACACAAAAGAATAAACTATAAGTAAAAAAACCCACTCAGGCCACCATGACATAAAATTATAAAACTTTAATATTGAACACGCAAGTATGAGCACTTTCAAGCCAAACTGCTGTTCAACAGATCCATATATTAAAAACCTCCAAGTTTGTTTAAAAAGAGATCACTAGCTAATCAATGTCAAGTATTCAGTCTACACCTTCTCAAGGCCGGTTTTAAACGCAAAACACCATTGAGGCCAGGTAGCTGACCTGCTATCCATTTAAGTTCACTGTATTAAGTATCATAATATATATTTCTACCTCTTATGTTTTCTTTTTGTACATGGAGTTCCATAAACTTAAAGGAATGCATGGGATTCAATAAAACATGCTATGCTAAGGCATTGTGTTGACCTTTCCTACAAATGTCCCTTATATGCTGTAATATTCTCTCTTTAAAAGTCTGATTGGTTTTACCTACATAAAATGAAACACATTTCTGACACTTTGCAAGGTAACCGAGTTTTTTGTCTGACAATAACAGCTATTAAAGATTTTTTAACCAAGCATCAATGCGAAGATGAGAAAACAATCAGATTGATATGTACATTTCTAAAGTTAATTTTAGAAAATAATGTGTTTTTATTTTGTGATAAATACTACTGGCATACTGGATCTGATGAAGAGCAGTTTGGCTTGAAAGTGCTCATTCTTGTGTGTTCAATATTAAAGTTTTATAATTTTATGTCATGGTGACCCGAGTTGTTTTCTTTACTTATAGTTTATTTTTTCTGAAATCAACGTCCTGTATTCCAGTTTCCACTGTTAAAATATATACATTTAAACAGTTACAATAGTGCATGTATATTTCTGTTCTATTCCGGTGGGGCACAGTGTGGTTACATTTTAAGCACAAGCACTTTATAAAATATCTTTTTAGCACACGTCTGTACACACCAGTTTGATATACACATGACATACAGTTCTATAACATTTGTAACACAAAAATCTTATATAAATCATGTTGATATTCACAAATGACATATAATGATTTATAATATTCCAGATAGCTGTGCTGGCAGTATCTGCCTTTGTCACAGTCAACACTAAATAAACTACTCCACCCCGGCAAGACCACCACTCCCTCTCCAGTAACAGAATAGCATACTCTATCCCCAGATAGTTTAATTCCTACTTTATACAATCAATATTATCTCTCTTGGACAGTAATACATGTCCCCCTCTCCCTCCCCTGTCCAATTAAAACCACTCACAGCTCTTCAATTTTAGTCCATTACCTACCTACCTCATAAAGAAGTTGAACCTTAAACTAAAAACTACTTCCATAGCTACATCACAACAGCTACTATCAGACTACCTAAAAATGGCCACAGAAATCATGGCCTTCCCTGTATCCATACCAATTAATAGGGCCATAGCAGAAAAATATGTCCCATCACTGTGGAAAAAATCCTACATCATACCACTGCACAAAGGCAGCACATCTACAGCGATTAATAACTACAGACCAAATGCGATTCTCTCCCCCCTCTCCAGAGTATTAGACATAGAGACATGCATTCATATGCAGCTGATGCAGTATCTAACCTCAAATGACCTGCTCTCAGAAACATAAGATGACTTTAGGACCCAGTACAGCACCACTAAACCAACATAGAAATGATAGTCTGCTTATGTCCACCATGTTCTTAGACTTGTCAAAGGCATTTGATACTGTATCACACCAGCAACAGCTCATTTAACCCTCTTCAATAGAACTTTCACAATACTCCTTGTTATAGTTTCTTAGTTACTATCTGGAAGGCAGCAAGCTGTTAAATGGCAGCAAACCTACTCATCCTTTCAAACAGTCACTACAGGTGTCCCTCAGGGCTCTATCCTTGGTCTTCTACTATTTAATATATTTATTAATAACTTCCACACCTCCAGTCACCATGCTGGTTTAGTTCAGTATGCACACAACTCAACATTAATATGTGTGTCCTCAACAATAAACAAGCTCCAAGACATAACCCAAAAATCTTTCTCATCTATAGAAACCTGACTCAAAGATTCAAACCTCTTACTCAACCCCAATAAAACTAAGTTAATGCTTTTTAACCTCAAAATGTTGCCAAAACCAAAAACTATTTTTTACCATAAAGTCAGCAAATAATACTCTCTTTGAAACTGTAACTCACAGTAAACTTCTAGGTGTAATAATAGATGGCAGTCTCAAATATGACCACAGTATACTGCACGCCATTAAATATAATCACCAGAAACTAGGCTCCCTTTATAGGATCAATTTATTCCTTATAGATACTGCAAGAAAAACTCTAGCCACCACCATCTTATTGCTGACTCTTATATGCATCTCCTATCCTAACAAACTTAAATGACACTCAAAGAAAGAAACTTGCCCCCTGCTAAAATAAAATATCTAAATTTGCCACAAATCTCCCTCATAGGATCCACCATTGTTGTAGCTTAAAGAAATTAAACTGTACTGAACTACACAACTCCCTAACATATTCACAACTAACTACAGCACACAAACTCATTCATCATCCAGAAAAATACTCTGCACTATGTAACATATTACTGGCCTACTGTCCAGCTCTAGTAACAAATTCTTATTACTTACAAATAAGTCAAAGAATATTGTAGGAGACTCAATCTACTCCCAGTACATTGCTAAACTCTGGAATAGTATCCCCACACAAATAAAATTCTCAGACAAACTCAGTAGTTTTAAACCACCGCTTAGACAACATCTTAACTATTTCTGGTCCTGCACATGGTCATCCCAAGATTGAGACTTTGTGGTCACTATACAATACTCTCCAAATACTCTCCTTAAACAGAATTCTCTCAACCTCTCACTGAAATGACAAAACAATTTTTATATCTAACTGCTTCCTGTACAGTCCAGTAAATTGCATGTCAGCTTTTTCTTTAGTAACTCCCTCCTCTGTAAAATCTTAGAATCTTAGAATGTATAAATGTAACAACTGTTTGTGTATAAATTTAAATAGAAATGTAACTAGTCTGTGTTTAACTGGAACTTAGTATAATGCAATGTAAGCAAATGGACTTTTCTCCCCGGGCCTCCACTGAAAATAGGTATTACCAAGTCAGAGGTTCCCAGTAAACAAAGACAAATAATAAATAAAATAAATAAATAATTTTGTGAGTCCAATTCCCATTGATATGCCAGAAAACCATAAATGTTATGAGGAACACAAACTATATGAGGAAAAATCTGACCATTTTGCAAACATCTGTATAGTTGAGAGATATGATCCTGTTTCATTTACTTTTAGGAGGAATGGAGGCGGGTTAGATGTGATTGCTCACTGCAGAAGCATAGCTAGGGTGAGGCAAAGGGGTCAGCCACCCTGAGTGTAAAATACTTGGGAGGGTGATCAGCAAATGTTGATTGGCCTTCTGTGCAATTACATTTCTGGAATTCAAATGCAGTTACTGCATTCGAGATTAGAAGGATAACCATATGAAATTTTGGGACCCACTGGAGTGAGTCACAAATTATGGCTAAAAAAAAAATAGACTTACATATACTTAGTCTAAGATGGCCATTTTCCAGAATATTCCCTTTCCTTGGAGGTACGGTAATCTTGTAGTTGGTATATATACGTTTGAAGGTGGGGTTGGGGTGCAGGGAGGGCTTGCCTCTGTGCAAAAGGAAGTTTAAAGGAGAAGAGAGATATTTGAGATTTACTTTTCTTCAGAATTTTTGGAAGAGCTAGATACAGCACTAGGCAACCTAGGCAGTTGCCTAGGGCCCACTGGCTTGGGGGTGCCTACTAGCCATGGAGGGGGACCCAGGCCATACCTCTCAACTGTACAGATTTTTGCAGAATGTCCAGATCTTCGTCTCATTTTCTGTTCTGCTTCTCACAAAAGTGCTGGTTTATGGTAAATCACTGACAAATCATTCATGAAAAAATTCAGAAAATAATTGCAGACACTTGAAATTCAGACTTCATATCCTTCAGAAAATTCATGTTAATGCAAAATCTGTTATTCTATCAACTTTTAAAGTTTGTAAGAGCAGTATTTAAACATTGTTCCAATTTATGGGCCTTTGCTCCCCATTATTTATGACTTTGTCCAGATTTCTTACTGTAAGAACTATGGGGCCCATCCGCTGGGGCTGCCATAAAAACATTTACATTGTTTCTTTAAGGATAAACTCTGCATGCATCCTTAGTAGTATTTTAAGTATGACCCACACACATTTAAATTGAATATGGGCACGCGATTTAAACAAGCATGGATTTGTATGAATGCTGATGCTATAGCAGAGAACCTGTTCTTGAGGTGTGTGTGTGTAAACAAGCATGGATTTGGATGGCATGGAGAACTGTGTGTGTGTGTGTGTGTGTGTGTGTGTGTGTGTGTGTGTGTGTGTGTGTGTGTGTGTGTGTGTGTGTGTGTGTGCATGTGTAAAATACCCAAGTTAGGGATAGCCCTCTCATTCAGATTCAAACCCTGTACGTTCAATACAGGACCCTTGAACCTGAATCTTCTACACCAATTGCCAAACTGTCCTCAGTAAGTGAGCTTCTGTGTAGTTTCAAACACTGTTGAGCTTCTGTGCATTTTCAAGAAATGTTGAGTTTCAGGGGAAGAGAAGTTTACTGATGCTCATGTTGTCTGTTTTCAATGTGTAATTGTTTTGTTTAGCAAATGGTAATCAGTGTTTGTGCTATAAACTTTAAAAGTAGTGTTAGTAGCACAACAGACAGAATACTTGCCTTGGATGCATAAAACTGTGGGTTCTATTCCTGCACTATGTACATGGTGATAAAGTAATGTTTGTACCTTGCTGTACTTCTGTGTCCTCCTTTGGATAAGATGTCTAGTAACTATGAACCGTTTGACAACTCATGCGATATTACCAGCTAACCACATGTTTTTTAAGTAATATGGGCAGTTTATTCTTCAAGGGCAGCAGACAATGAATTTAAACTTGAAACACTGAAATGTAAAATTGTTTGCCAGCATCAATCTCTTCAATATAGATGTCTTTAATGTGGAACTATTCAGATGACTTTTACTTCTGCAGAGATTGTGTATATTGACTGATATTGGTAGCTTATAATGAGAGAGGTTTTAGTGGCCTTTTGTGGCTGAAATGTTCTGTAATGGGTAGTTTTTCCTTATTGGCTAATATACATTTTCTTTCATTGTTTACTGGAAAAATGTTCAAAGCTGCAGATGTAAAACATGCTTTAACAAGTTGTGCTGTATTATACAGCGAATATAATATAATACAATCAGAAGGGTGCATCAAAGAACAGATGCACATATATATGGTCCTAAAATGTGTGCAAGGGGTCTATGGTTTAAAAACAGCTCAAAGGTAAACTTAATCTACCACTGGCCAGATGCATTTTCTTTGAATATGGGTTTCAATGCCATTTTAATGAATGTGCATTTCAAGGACAGACAAGCTTACTGTTCATGCTAAGTCTGTTTTCATTGTCAGACTTTATTACTTTAGAAATTGGTTATCAGTGTTTGTGCCTTAAAATTTGAAATAAAAGTTTTAAATATCTCTAATCATTGCAGAAGTAAAGAAAAAAATAGTACGAGCACTGACAGGCATGAACAGTGCTTATGGTAAGTGGGGAGACATAGCCAAGTAATGGGGCACTGGAATAAGGAGAAAATAGTATGAGCACTGACAGGTACGAACAGTGTTTATAGTAAGTGGGGAGAAATAACCAAATAATGGGGAACTGGAGTAAGAAGAAAATAGTATGAGCACTGACAGGTACGAACAGTGTTTATGGTAAGTGGGGGGACATAGCCAAGTAAGGGAACACTGGAATAAGCAGAAAATAGTATGAGCACTGACAGGTACAACCAGTGTTTATGGTAAGAGGGGAGACATAGCCAAGTAATGGAACACTGGAATAAGAAGAACATAGTATGAGCATTGCAGGTATGAACAGTGTTTATGGTAAGTGGGGGGACATAGCCAAGTAATGGAAAACTGGAATAATAAGGAAACAGTTTGAGCAGTGACAGGTACGAACAGTGTTTATGGTAAGTGGGGGGACATAGCCAAGTAAGGGAACACTGGAATAAGAAGAAAATAGTATGAGCACTGACAGGTACGAACAGTGTTTATGGTAAGTGGGGAGACATAGCCAGGTAATGGGACACTGGAATAAGAAGAAAATAGTATGAGCACTGACAGGCATGAACAGTGTTTATGGTAAGTGGGGAGACATAGCCAAGTAATGGGGCACTGGAGTAAGAAGAAAATAGTATGAGCACTGACAGGTACGAACAGTGTTTATGGTAAGTCGGGAGACATAGCCAAGTAATGGGGCACTGGAGTAAGAAGAAAATAGTATGAGCACTGACAGGTACGAACAGTGTTTATGATAAGTCGGGAGACATAGCCAAGTAATGGGACACTGGAATAAGAAGGAAATAGTATGAGCACTGCAGGTATGAACAGTGTTTATGGTAAGTGGGGGGACATAGCCAAGATACGGAACACTGGAATAAGAAGAAGATAGTATGAGCACTGACAGGTATGAACATTGTTTATGGTAAGTGGGGAGACATAGCCAAGTAATGGAACACTGGAATAAGGAGAAAATAGTATGAGCACTGACAGGTACGAACAGTGTTTATGGTAAGTGGGGAGACATAGGCAGGTAATGGGACACTGTAATAAGAAGAAAATAGTATGAGCACTGCAGGTATGAACAGTGTTTATGGTAAGTGGGAGGACATAGCCAAGTAAGGGAACACTGGAATAATAAAAAATAGTATGAGCACTGACAGGTATGAGCAGTGTTTATGGTAAGTGGGGGGACATAGCCAAGTAACGGAACACTGGAATAAGAAGAAAATAGTATGAGCACTGACAGGTACGAACAGTGTTTATGGTACGTGGGGGGACATACCCAAGTAATGGGACACTGGAATAAGAAAAAAATAGTACGAGCACTGACAGGCATGAACAGTGCTTATGGTAAGTGGGGAGACATAGCCAAGTAATGGGGCACTGGAATAAGGAGAAAATAGTATGAGCACTGACAGGTACGAACAGTGTTTATAGTAAGTGGGGAGAAATAACCAAATAATGGGGAACTGGAGTAAGAAGAAAATAGTATGAGCACTGACAGGTACGAACAGTGTTTATGGTAAGTGGGGGGACATAGCCAAGTAAGGGAACACTGGAATAAGCAGAAAATAGTATGAGCACTGACAGGTACAACCAGTGTTTATGGTAAGAGGGGAGACATAGCCAAGTAATGGAACACTGGAATAAGAAGAACATAGTATGAGCATTGCAGGTATGAACAGTGTTTATGGTAAGTGGGGGGACATAGCCAAGTAATGGAAAACTGGAATAATAAGGAAACAGTTTGAGCAGTGACAGGTACGAACAGTGTTTATGGTAAGTGGGGGGACATAGCCAAGTAAGGGAACACTGGAATAAGAAGAAAATAGTATGAGCACTGACAGGTACGAACAGTGTTTATGGTAAGTGGGGAGACATAGCCAGGTAATGGGACACTGGAATAAGGAGAAAATAGTATGAGCACTGCAGGTATGAACAGTGTTTATGGTAAGTGGGAGGACATAGCCAAGTAAGGGAACACTGGAATAATAAAAAATAGTATGAGCACTGACAGGTATGAGCAGTGTTTATGGTAAGTGGGGGGACATAGCCAAGTAACGGAACACTGGAATAAGAAGAAAATAGTATGAGCACTGACAGGTACGAACAGTGTTTATGGTACGTGGGGGGACATACCCAAGTAATGGGACACTGGAATAAGAATAAAATAGTATGATCACTGACAGGTACGAACAGTGTTTATGGTAAGTGGGGAGACATAGCCAAGTAATGGGACACTGGAATAAGAATAAAATAGTATGAGCACTAACAGGTACGAACAGTGTTTATGGTAAGTGGGGGGACATAGCCAAGTAACGGAACACTGGAATAAGAAGAAAATAGTATGAGCACTGACAGGTACGAACAGTGTTTATGGTACGTGGGGGGACATACCCAAGTAATGGGACACTGGAATAAGAATAAAATAGTATGATCACTGACAGGTACGAACAGTGTTTATGGTAAGTGGGGAGACATAGCCAAGTAATGGGACACTGGAATAAGAAGAAAATAGTATGAGCACTGACAGGTATGAACAGTGTTTATGGTAAGTGGGGAGACATAGCCAAGTAATGGGACACTGGAATAAGAAGAAAATTGTATGAGCACTGACAGGTATGATCAGTGTTTATGATAAGTGGGGAGACATAGCCAAGTAATGGGGCACTGGAATAAGAAGAAAATCGTATGAGCACTGACAGGTATGAACAGTGTTTATGGTAAGTGGGGAGACATAGCCAACTAACGGGACACTGGAATAAGAAGAAAATCATATGAGCACTGACAGGTACCAACAGTGTTTATGGTAAGTGGGGGGACATAGCCAAGTAATGGGGCACTGGAATAAGAAGGAAATAGTGTGAGCATTGCAGGCACGAACAGTGTTTATGGTAAGTGGGGGGACATAACCAAGTAATGGGACACTGGAATAAGAAGAAAATAGTATGAGCACTGACAGGTACGAACAGTGTTTATGGTAAGTGGGGAGACATAGCCAGGTAATGGAACACTGGAATAATAAAAAATAGTAAGAGCACTGACAGGTATGAACAGTGGTTATGGTAAGTGGGGAGACATAGCCAGGTAATGGAACACTGGAATAAGCAGAAAATAGTATGAGCACTGACAGGTACAACCAGTGTTTATGGTAAGAGGGGAGACATAGCCAAGTAATGGAAAACTGGAATAAGAAGAAAATAGTATGAGCACTGACAGGTATGAACAGTGTTTATGGTAAGTGGGGAGACATAGCCAGGTAATGGAAAACTGGAATAATATGGAAACAGTTTGAGCACTGACCGGTACAAACTGTGTTTATGGTAAGTGGGGGGACATAGCCAAGTAACGGAACACTGGAATAAGAAGAAAATAGTATGAGCACTGACAGGTATGAACAGTGTTTATGGTAAGTGGGGAGACATAGCCAAGTAAAGGGACACTGTAATAAGAAGAAAATAGTATGAGCACTGACAGGTATGAACAGTTTTTATGGTAATTGGGGAGACAGAGCCAAGTAATGGAACACTGGAATAAGAAGGAAATAGTATGAGCACTGACAGGTACAACCAGTGTTTATGGTAAGAGGGGAGACATAGCCAATTAATGGAACACTGGAATAAGAAGAAAATAGTATGAGCACTGCAGGTATGAACAGTGTTTATGCTAAGTGGGGAGACATAGCCAAGTAAGGGAACACTGGAATAAGAAGAAGATAGAATGAGCACTGACAGGTACGAACAGTGTTTATGGTAAGAGGGGAGACATAGCCAAGTAATGGGACACTAGAATAAGAAGAAAATATTATGATCATTGACAGGTGCGAACAGTGTTTATGGTAAGTGGGGGGACATAGCCATGTAATGGAAAACTGGAATAAGCAGAAAATAGTATGAGCACTGACAGGTATGAATATTGTTTATAGTAAGTGGGGAGACATAGCCAAGTAATGGAACACTGGAATAAGGAGAAATTAGTATGAGCAGTGAGAGGTACGGACAGTGTTTAAGGTAACTGGGAAGACATAGCCAAGTAATTGGACACTAGAATAAGAAGAAAATAGTATGAGCCCTGACAGGTACAACCAGTGTTTATGGTAAGTGGGGAGACATAGCCAAGTAATGGGACACTGGAATAAGAAGAAAATAGTATGAACACTGACAGGTACGGACAGTGTTTAAGGTAACTGGGGAGACATAGCCAAGTAATGGAACAATGGAATAAGAAGAAAATAGTATGAGCACTGACAGCCATGAGCAGTGTTTATGGTAAGTGGGGGAACATAGCCAAGTAATGGGACACTGGAATAAGAATAAAATAGTATGAGCACTGACAGGTACGACCAGTGTTTATGGTAAGTGGGGAGACATAGCCAACTAACGGGACACTGGAATAAGAAGAAAATATTATGATCATTGACAGGTGCGAACAATGTTTATGGTAAGTGGGGGGACATAGCCAAGTAATGGGACATTGTAATAAGAAGCAAATAGTATGAGCACTGACAGGCATGAACAGTCTTTATGGTAAGTGGGGAGACATAGCCAAGTAATGGAAAACTGGAATAAGCAGAAAATAGTATGAGCACTGACAGGTACGAACAGTGTTCATGGCAAGTGGGGAGACATAGCCAAGTAATGGGGCACTGGAATAAGAAATAAATTGTATGAGCCCTGACAGGTATGAACAGTGTTTATGGTAAGTGGGGAGACATAGCCAACTAACGGGACACTGGAATGAGAAGAAAATATTATGATCATTGACAGGTGCGAACAGTGTTTATGGTAAGTGGGGGGACATAGCCAAGTAATGGGACACTGTAATAAGAAGAAAATAGTATGAACACTGACAGGTACGAACAGTGTTTATGGTAAGTGGGGAGACATAGCCAAGTAATGGAAAACTGGAATAATAAGGAAACAGTTTAAGCAGTGACAGGTACAAACAGTGTTTATTGTAAGTGGGGAGACATAGCCAAGTAATGGGGCACTGGAATAAGAAGAAAATCGTATGAGCACTGACAGGTACGACCAGTGTTTATGGTATGTGGGGAGACATAGCCAAGTAATGGGGCACTGGAATAAGAAGAAAATCGTATGAGCACTGACAGGTAAGAACAGTGTTTATGGTAAGTGGGGAAACATAGCCAACTAACGGGACACTGGAATAAGAAGAAAATATTATGATCATTGACAGGTGCGAACAGTGTTTATGGTAAGTGGGGGGACATAGCCAAGTAATGGGACACTGTAATAAGAAGCAAATAGTATGAGCACTGACAGGTATGAACAGTCTTTATGGTAAGTGGGGAGACATAGCCAAGTAATGGAAAACTGGAATAAGCAGAAAATAGTATGAGCACTGACATGTATGAATATTGTTTATGGTAAGTGGGGAGACAGAGCCAAGTAATGGAACACTGGAATAAGAAGGAAATAGTATGAGCATTGCAGGTATGAACAGTGTTTATGGTAAGTGGGGAGACATAGCCAGGTAATGGAACACTGGAATAAGCAGAAAATAGTATGACCACTGACAGGTATGAATATTGTTTATGGTAAGTGGGGGGACATAGCCAAGTAATGGAAAACTGGAATAATATGGAAACAGTTTGAGCACTGCAGGTATGAACAGTGTTTATGGTAAGTGGGGAGACATAGCCAAGTAATGGGACACTGGAATAAGAATAAAATAGTATGAGCACTGCAGGTATGAACAGTGTTTATGGTAAGTGGGGAGACATAGCCAAGTAATGGGACACTGGAATAAGAATAAAATAGTATGAGCACTGCAGGTATGTACAGTGTTTATGGTAAGTGGGGAGACATAGCCAAGTAATGGGACACTGGAATAAGAAGTAAATAGTATTAGCACTGACAGGTACGAACAGTGTTTATGGTAAGTGGGGAGACATAACTAAGTAATGGGACACTGGAATAAGCAGAAAATAGTATGAGCACTGATAGGTATGAACAGTGTTTATGGTAAGTGGGGGGACATAGCTAAGTAATGGGACACTGGAATAAGCAGAAAATAGTATGAGCACTGACAGGCATGAACAGTGTTTATGGTAAGTGGGGAGACATAGCCAAGTAATGGGACACTGGAATAGGAAGAAAATAGTATGAGCCCTGTCAGGTATGAACAGTGTTTATGGTAAGTGGGGAGACATAGCCAAGTAATGGGACACTGGAATAATAAAAAAATAGTATGAGCACTGCAGGTATGAACAGTGTTTATGGTAAGTGGGGAGACATAGCCAAATAATGGGACACTGGAATAATAAGAAAATAGTATGAACACTGACAGATATGAACAGTGTTTATGGTAAGTGGGGAGACATAGCCAAGTAATGGGACACTGGAATAAGAAGAACATAGTATGAGCCCTGACAGGTATGAACAGTGTTTATGGTAAGTGGGGGGACATAACCAAGTAATGGGACACTGGAATAAGAAGAACATAGTATGAGCCCTGACAGGCATGAACAGTGTTTATGGTAAGTGGGGGGACATAGCCAAGTAATGGGACACTGGAATAAGAAGAACATAGTATGAGCCCTGACAGGTATGAACAGTGTTTATGGTAAGTGGGGGGACATAACCAAGTAATGGGACACTGGAATAAGAAGAACATAGTATGAGCCCTGACAGGCATGAACAGTGTTTATGGTAAGTGGGGAGACATAGCCAAGTAATGGGGCACTGGAATAAGAAGAAAATTGTATGAGCACTGACAGGTACGAACAGTGTTTATGGTAAGTGGGGAGACATAACCAAGTAATGGAATATGCGAATAAGAAGAACATAGTATGAGCCCTGACAGGTATGAACAGTGTTTATGGTAAGTGGGGAGACATAGCCAAGTAATGGGACACTGGAATAAGAAGAAAATATTACGAGCACTGACAGGTATGAACAGTGTTTATGGTAAGTGGGGGGACATAACCAAGTAATGGAACACTGGAATAAGAATAAAATAGTATGAGCACTGACAGGTAAGAATATTGTTTATGGTAAGTGGGGAGACATAGCCAAGTAATGGGACACTGGAATAAGAATAAAATAGTATGAGCACTGACAGGTAAGAATATTGTTTATGGTAAGTGGGGAGACATAGCCAAGTAATAGAAGACTGGAATAAGCAGAAAATAGTATGAGCACTGACAGGTATGAATATTGTTTATGGTAAGTGGGGAGACATAGCCAAGTAATGGGGCACTGGAATAAGAAGAAAATTGTATGAGCACTGACAGGTATGAACAGTGTTTATGGTAAGTGGGGAGACATAGCCAAGTAATGGGACACTGGAATAATAAGGAAATAGTATGAGCACTGACAGGTACGAACAGTGTTTATGGTAAGTGGGGAGACATAGCCAAGTAATAGAAGACTGGAATAAGCAGAAAATAGTATGAGCACTGACAGGTAAGAATATTGTTTATGGTAAGTGGGGAGACATAGCCAAGTAATGGGATACTGGAATAAGAAGAACATAGTATGAGCCCTGACAGGCATGAGCAGTGTTTATGGTAAGTGGGGAGACATAGCCAAGTAATGGGGCACTGGAATAAGAAGAAAATTGTATGAGCACTGACAGGTACGAACAGTGTTTATGGTAAGTGGCGGGACATAACCAAGTAAGGGGACATTGGAATAAGAAGAACATAGTATGAGCACTGACAGGCATGAGCAGTGTTTATGGTAAGTGGGGAGACCTAGCCAAGTAATGGGACACTGAATGGTAAATGATGCTGGGGTGGGCTGCTATGGGGAGCCCTGATCCAGTAACCTGCCTTGGGCCCCACTTGACCATGATCCGGCTCTGATTTTTGGTCTATTTATTTTTTTTGTCATGTTGGCATGCAGCATTTTTTTTCCATAATTTTTATTGTCATGCAGTATTTTGAGTGATGACATTTCAATAGGGAGCTGATCAGAAACAAAGCACTTAGCACTCCATGTACGGCAGAAACTGTAGCAGCTGCTTTCCGCATTGTAGCAAGCACCTTGCAAGAGTTTAAAAAGGAAAGAAGATATATATATATATATATATATATATATATATATATATATATATATATATATTTAAGAACTGAAGCACTTTAGCACTGTCTGTGTAGCATAAACTGTAGTAGCTGCTTGCAAGAAGTTTGATACAGTTTGAACAGCTAATATTTTTAACAGTTTAAAAGGAAAAAAATATTTTTTTTTCTCTTAAGAACTGAAAATTAGTGCTCTGTGAGTGGTATAAACTGTAGCAACTGCTAACTACAAATGTAACAAGCACTTTTTACTTTTAAAACTTGGTGCTTAGTGCTCCGAGGCAGAGAGTAGATCACTGCTCCTTCCTAGAAAGAGGCCTGCCTCCTAGTACCTATGCTTAATCAGTTGTGGTTTAAAATATGGCCTCCTTTGGTTGCTATGCTGGCTTGTCTGGGATTGGTTCAGACTCTTGCTAGATAGTTGCTTAGGTTAGTGCCTGTCCACTCAACATTAGAAAGACTGCTATTAGCGATGCCATCTCAGGATACATAGAAATAATTGACTTTAGGGGCCAGTGCAGGCTGTCCCAAAACTGGGTCCCCCATCATCGGATGCCCAGTGCAGAACTTAGATCTTACCCTACACAGTCTTCTTCAGAGACCCTGTCCATGTGCCTTTTCACAGATGATTCAGGGAAGCCCAGCTTCTGTTCAGTTAACTTTCAAAAGGCCATGTTCATCATTGGACAAGGAAAACTGACCATGTATTCTAAAGAGGAGGACCAGGAAAACACAGCACCTTGATTGCTGCACAAAAGATTATGATGATGAGTCCATTCCTCCACTTTTTCCAGCAGAGGACCCTACATTTAGTGCTTTTTTACAGATGATGCTTAAGAACAGAGGTAATTAGCATTCTCAGGAGTTTTCCTCTCAGAAGAATAGACTTCAAGCTGAATTTTAGCTTAAGCAAGCATCCTTCTTCTAAGGTACCTCCTTTAACTGACATTACTGGGACTTCATTTAACACAGCTTTGCATATTCTAGACACATTGGCCCCATATCTGAGAAAATGAAACAAGAGAGAGACCCATATCCATCCTCAACCCCTTTTTGCACATGGGGTCAGGGTGTCACTTTCAACAGTGACAATCATCTCAAGCCAAGTTTACACTGCCAAGTGCCTAGCCCTGCTATGGTAGTTCATCTGTACCACTCTCTTGCACACACATTCACACCTACAGCCGATTTAGAGTGTCCAATCCACTTACTGCATGTCTTTGGAATGTAGGAGGAAACTGGAGTACCCAGAGGAAACCCACATGACCACAGGGAGAATATGCAGACTCTGCACAGAAGGAACCCCAGTCAAGAATCAAACTGGAGAACCTCTTGCTAGGAGGTGACAACACTAACCACTGCAACACTGTGGCCGCCCAATATATATCTATATCTATATCTATATATGTGTGTGTGTGTGTGTGTGTGTGTGTGTGTGTGTGTGTGTGTGTGTGTGTGTGTGTGTGTGTGTGTGTGTGTGTGTGTGTGTGTGTGTGTGTGTGTATATATATATATATATATATATATATATATATATATATATATATATATATATATATATATACATATATATGGGTCTACCTGAAAAGGCCGAATCCCCACAATACTGAATCCAAAATGATTGAGACAACATCGCCGAAGTGGAAAAACACCAACACCACGGATTACCGAACTTTTTCAGAGGAAAAAGTAACAGTTAGCCAAATTGGGAATTTTCCCATTTTCTCCACCATAGTGTGATCCTGGAGTTGGTATATTTAGTTAGGGGGGGGTGGGGAAGGTGCACTTGATGTGTTTTGTTTTTTGTAGCATGTTGGTGTATTTAGTTGGGGAGGTGTGGGGGACGCACATGATGCGTTTTGTTTTTTGTAGCATGTTGGACAACTATCCATTTTACCTGTGATAATGTTTGGTAATCCATGGTGTCAAATGTTTTGCCACTTCGACAATGTTGTCTCAATCATTTTGGATTTGGTACTGTCGAGATTCAACTTTTTAAGGTAGACACCTTCAACCTATGAACCTATATATATATATATATATATATATATATATATATATATATATATATATATATATATATATATATATATAGGGTCTACCTGACATGGTCGACAGGCCATATGATCGACACTCATTTGGTCGACAGTTCATTTGGTCAACAGGCATGTTATGTGGGGGGCTGTGCCCCCCACACCCCCCCTAACTATATATATCAACTCCAGGGTCGCACAACATTGGGGAGGGGGGCAAATCTGCCTGTCAACCAAATGAACTGTCAACCAAATGAGTGTCGATCATATGGCCTGTCGACCATGTCAGGTAGACCCATATATATATATATATATATATATATATATATATATATATATATAGATATATATATATATATATATATATATATATATTCCGTTGTGGCGACCCCTAACCGGGAAAAGCCGAAAGACTAACAACAACAACAACAACAAGATATATATATATATATATATATATATATATATATATATATATATATAGTGATCTAATATATATTAAAATCCATTCTACTGAACAAATCCCTGATAAATACCAAATACTAAAAAGTAAGTGTAAAATGCCTTGTGAAACACAGTATAATTTCTAATAACTAGAATTTGTTTGTGTCTTTTGGCTTTTCCCGCTTAGGGGTCGCCACAGTGGAACTCCGGTCTGCTGATGATTGGCAGTAGAGTTTTACGTACTGGCTTGCCGGGCCTAACGCACAACCTTCAATGAAGGAATGCCCGTTCACGCATGTCGCCACACAGAAGACATTCTTACTGAGAATCGAACGGGCAACGTCTAACTGTGAGGCGACAACGCTACCGCAGCACCACCACCGCAGTATTAACTTATAATAACTAGAATAAATTGTAATAAATTATAACTTTGCAGCCTTTAATTTAATGACAAGGGTAACTGATGGCTGTTCATTTAACCCTGGGAGTGTAGTGGCATTCAGTCTTAGTAGCCATAGAAACTCTTTTATATTATAGCCCCACACATAGGGTCTAATTGTACTACTTCTAAAATTCCAATGTATGTTTAAATATGTCACTTTTGATGAAGTTCTTCAAGTGTTTTTATTGCTCATAGGTTTTATATTTGTTATAGTAATACGGCTATAGCACTTTTGGTCCAAGGGCTATTTTTCTTCAGTTTAGTTCATTTGAGCCCTCAGTTCAGCTCTGTAAATTTACCTTTTGTGCATGTCAGGAACCACTGTTATGAATACAGATCGTGCTGCATTCGCAACCAGAGATTCTACACTTAAAAACACAGAAAAAAAAATGTAATGTCAACAACGATTTTGCAGGGGGGCAAGCCCCCTGCACCCCCACACCCCCTCCTACTTAAATATACCAACTCTGAGATCGCAGTACAGTGAGGAAAGGGGAA
>NC_056747.1:112135337-112185337 GCF_019279795.1 Protopterus annectens
TGGAGCAAATTACAATGTATTCCCCAGTTTGAAATGTTTGACTACATTGTCATTTAAATCCTGAGCTAAATACCTTATATACTTAATGTGCTGCTCAGTTTAGATGATATTTGTAATTCCATTTCAAACTACAAAAGAAAAAAGTAAAAAAAAAAAGTTCACCTGCCAAATTTAAAACTATCTGCCTGCTGTAATGTCAGGCAACATAATTATTCAAACAAGTGAAAATACTGTCTTAGCCCATTTATATCTAAATTGGTTCAGACTAGGGAGAGAGGGTAGAAAAGCAGTTCCAAGAGATACCTAGCATACTGTACATCTATAACTATTTGTGCTATTAGATATGACAGGGTAGGGCTGGGGTGCCTTCTGTGCGGAGTCTGCATGTCCTCCCTGTGGTCGTGTGGGTTTCCTCCAGGTGCTCTGGTTTCCTCCCACATCCGAAAGACATGCTGTAGGTGGATTGGACACTCTAAATTGGCCCTAGGCGTGAGTGCATGCGTGTGTGTGCCTTCTGTGGAAGGTTGGGTGCCGGGCTGGCAACTCAACTCCGTAAAAATGTACTGCCAATCATGAGTGGACAGGTGATCTGCTGTGGTGACCCCTAACCGGGAAAAAGCTGAAAGAAGAAGAAGAAGATATGATAGGGCAGGAGTTATTCCTGTAAATAAGTGGTGCAGTGGTTATTGTTGTTGCCTCATAGCAAGACATTCTCTGGTTTGATTCTCAGTTGGGATGCCTTCTGTGTGGAGTCTGTATGTTCTCCCTACTTTTGTGTGGGTTTTTTCGGGTACTCCGGTTTCCTCCCACATACCAAAGATGTGTCTGGAGTGTTTCTCCCCAGGCCTCTGCTGAAAATGGACTGTCTCAGTCACCTTTCCTGGTAAACAAATGTTAAATAATAAAGAGAAATGTGAATCCTGACTGGTGGTGTCAGTTCTCTATAAATCACAGAAGTACAAACATCAATTTTAAAACAAACAAACTCTAGCTATCATGTACTATCGATAATAAGCTTTCTACTGAGCAGAACAGAATTATCCAGGAAATTAGATCAGCTACAACACAACCCTTCTTTGAAAACAATGCAGACTGCTTTAATATTTAAACATGCATCATTTCATGAGAGATCACCTGGTTATTTCTCTCTTAGCTTTAGAAGATTCATATTCCTATGACTGTCACTATTAGCCTTCAGCTACATATCAGCAACAATTTGCTTGTCACCTGTTTATATTTGTAGCTACTACCTTTACAATGTTTTTAAAGTTTAAGCATTTACATTATACATTTTCACGCTATAGTTTAAGACTTATCCATTCCCAAGCCTACTGTAAAATTACCCTCAGGGATACTTGCTTTCCACACCAATTTATCTCACTGCTTTCCTGTATTCTTCATCTTATAAATCTAGCTTAGGCTCATAGGTAGGGTTGCCACCTTTTCAAATGCCTAAAGTGGGTCATTTTTTGTAGATACATCAGATTTTGCAGGGCAAAACATACCCATGGCCAGTACAAAGAACAGAACTTCACTTTTTTGCCTAAATAAAAGCTTATTCTTGTAGCATTTTAGTTACTTATTCTGTTTCTTATAACATTTAAGTGTTTCAGATACAAAATAACTGCACAAGCTAGTGCATTTCTTTGTGCCGGTCCCAAGTCTGGATAAATGGGGAGGGTTGCATCAGGAAGGGCATCTGGCGTAAAATGTTGCCAAATCATACATGCAGACAACAGTACAGATATACATACCGGATCGGATGAGGCCCGAGTTAACAAAGACCACCACCAGTACTGTTGGCCAACAGGGTGCTGGCGGAAATTGGGTTACTGTTAGCCGAAGGAGGAGAAGAGGCGGAAGGCATGCCCGAAGGCAGGTAAAGGCTAGGACTGTGGTAGTGAGGTTCGGAACTTTGAATGTTGGCAGAATGACTGGTATAGGGAAAGAGCTAGCTGATATGATGGACAGAAGGAAGGTTGGTATATTGTCTGTGCAAGAGACCAGATGGAAGGGGAGCAAGGCTAGGTGTATCGGAGGCAGGTTCAAATTGTTTTATCATGGTGTGGATGGGAGGAGAATTGGCGTATGGGGTTATCCTGAAGAAAGAGTATGCTAAGAGTGTTTTGGTGGTGAAAAGAGTGTCGGATAGAGTGATGTTTATGAAGCTGGAAATTGATGGTGTAATGATGAATGTTGTTAGTGCATATGATCCACAAGTTGGGTGTGCGATGGATGAGAAAGAAAATTTTTGGAGTGAGTTGGATGAAGTGGTGATGACTGTACCCAAGGGTGAGAGAGTGGTGATTGGAGCAGATTTCAATGGGCATGTTGGTGAAGGGAACAGAGGGGATGAGGAAGTGATGGGTAGGTATGGTGTTAAGCAAAGGAATGCCGAAGGTCAGATGGTAGTGGATTTTGTGTAAAGGATGGACATGGCTGTGGTGAATACGTATTTTAACAAGAGGGAAGAGCATAGGGTGACATACAAGAGTGGAGGAAGATGCACACAGGTGGATTTTATCTTGTGTAGAAGGGCCAGTCTGAAGGAGATTGGAGACTGTAAAGTGGTAGCAGGGGAAAGTGTAGTTAGGCAGCATAGGATGGTGGTTTGTAAGATGACGTTGGTGATCAAGAAGAGGAGGAGGAGTGTGAGGTCAGTACCAAGGATCAAATGGTGGAAATTGAAAAAGGGTAATTGTGAGGTGGAGTTCAGGGAAGAGTCAAGACAGGCACTGGGTGGCAGTGAAGAGTTACTGAATAGCTGGGTAACTACAGCAGAGCTAGTAAGGGAGATGGCTAGAAAGGTGCTTGGTGTGACATCTGAAAAGAGGAAGGCGGACAAGAAGACCTGGTGGTGGAATGAGGAACTACAGGAGGGTATACAGAGAAAGAGGTTGACGAAGAAGAAGTGGGATTGTCAGAGAGATGAAGAAAGTAGACAGGAGTATAAGGAGATGAGGTGCATGGCAAAAAGAGAGGTGGCAAAGGCTAAGGATAAGGCGTATGAAGAGTTGTATGAAAGGATGGACACTAAGGAGGGAGAAAAGGACCTGTACCAATTGGCTAGACAGAGGGACCGAGCTAGTAAAGATGTGCAGCAGGTAAGGGTGATAAAGGATAATGAGGGAAACGTACTCACAAGTGAGGAGAGTGTGTTGAGCAGATAGAAAGAGTACTTTGAGGGGCTGATGAATGAAGAGAATGAGAGGGAGAGAAGGTTGGATGATGTGTGGATAGTGAATTATGAAGTGCAGTGGATTAGCAAGGAGGAAGTAAGGATAGCTATGAAGAGGATGAAGAATGGAAAGGCTGTTGGTCCAGATGACATACCTGTGGAAGCATGGAGGTGTTTAGGTGAAATGGCAGTGGAGTTTTTAAGTAGATTGTTTAATGAAATCTTGGAAAGTGAGAAGATGCCTGAAGAATGGAGAAAAAATGTTTTGGTACCGATTTTTAAGAATAAGGGTGATGTGCAGAGCTGTAGTAACTACAGAGGGATTAAACTGATCAGTCACAGCATGAAGTTATGGGAAAGAGTAGTGGAAGCTAGGTTAAGAAAGGAGGTGATTATTAGTGATCAGCAGTATGGTTTCATGCCAGGAAAGAGCACTACAGATGCGATGTTTGCTCTGAGAGTGTTGATGGAGCAGTACAGAGAAGGTCAAAAGGAGTTGCATTGTGTTTTTGTGGACTTAGAGAAAGCATATGACAGGGTGCCTCGAGAGGAGTTGTGGTATTGTATGTGGAAGTTGGGAGTGTCAGAGAAGTATGTAAGAGTGGTACAGGATATGTACGAGGGTAGTGTGACAGCGGTGAGGTCTGCAGTGGGAGTGACAGATGGGTTTAAGGTGGAGGTGGGATTACATCAAGGATCAGCTCTGAGCCCTTTCTTATTTGCAATGGTGATGGACAGGTTGACAGACAAGATCAGACAGGAGTCCTCGTGGACTATGATGTTTGCAGATGACATTGTGATCTGTAGTGAGAGTAGGGAACAGGTGTGGGAGACCCTGGAGAGGTGGAGATATGCTCTAGAGAGAAGAGAAATGAAGGTCAGCAGGACTAAGACAGAATATATGTGTGTGAATGAGAGGGAAGATAGAGGAATGGTGAGGATGCAGGGAGTAGAGGTGGCGAAGGTGGCTGAGTTTAAATACCTGGGATCAACAGTTCAGTGTAATGGTGAGTGTGGAAGAGAGGTGAAGAAGAGAGTACAGGCAGGATAGAGTGGGTGGAGAAGAGTGTCAGGAGTGATTTGTGACAGACGAGTACCAGTAAGAGTGAAAGGGAAGGTCTACAAGAGGGTAGTGAGACCAGCTATGTTATATGGGTTGGGGACAGTGGCATTGACAAAAAAGCAGGAGTCAGAGCTGGACGTAGCAGCGTTAAAGATGTTAAGATTTGCACTGGGTGTGATGAGGGTGGACAGGATTAGGAATAAATATAGTAGAGTGTCAGCTCAGGTTGGAAGGTTTGGAGACAAATCCAGAGAGGCAAGATTACATTGGTTTGGACATGTGCTGAAGAGGAATGCAGAGTATACTGGGAAAAAGATGCTAAGGATGAAGCTGCCAGGTAACAGGAAAAGAGGAAGGCCTAAGATAAGGTTCATGGATGTGGTGAGAGAGGACATGCAGGTCGTTGGTGTGACAGAGCAAGATGCGAGGACAGGAAGAAATGGAAACAGATGATCTGCTGTCGCGACCCCTAACGGGAGCAGCCAAAAGAAGAAGTATAGAAAATATAGGAACATTTTTGTCCTAATGTCTCAGGACTTTTGCCATTTTTTCATTTTTTTTTTGCAGGACACAACTGCCCAAAGGGGGACTGTCCCTTGCAAAGTTGGACAGGTGGTAATCCTATTCATAGCTATATACTAGGCTAACGACCACCAAGGCTTTTAAAAGCCTAGCCATGAAATCCAACCCAGTTGTATTTCTATGTATCATGGGTGTTTATTAAGAGGTAGTAGGTTACGAAGTTTCTTAAGGTTATTAGAGCTTATATGGGGGGACCATGTTAATTTGGGCATTACTATCTGGTTCTGTCAGATTCATGGGGGCCAGACCTGGGGTAAATTTCTGATTTCCCATGCATTCATAAAGGTTATGCTTAAATAGGATTAGCATGATGATCCTCTGAGATACATATCTGTGTCACCAACATGTCTTATTTATGTCACAAGGAAAAGTTAAATCCTTGGATCTAGTGGTTCTCATGCTGTTTATTTTGTGGATGTGCTAAAGGTCCATCAAGGATACATTATATGCCAGTCATAGACTGCCTCTCAGCACCTGTAGGAGACAAAGTATAGAGATAGGGCTTTAAGGCGATCTGTATAGGACAATGTGTTTATACCTCAGATTCTCCTGCGATGGAACCTTTATGGTCATTCCAGCTGTTGCATGTGTCTGGTCAGATACATAATACTTAATGATGGGTCTAATAAGGGCTGAATAAAGTGCCACTAAGACTTCCTTGCACCTGATGCCATTCTCTTACTTATAAGTTGTCGACATAGAATGATTTTTCTTACTACCTTGGCCACATGTTGGTCAAAGGCCAGATTATTGTGTATGTATGTTCCCAGATCCCTGACTACCGGGTAAGCTCTTGGGAGTTTCTTACTGATAGGGTAATTAACCTGGGGTGGCAGTTTTCCCAAAATGTACTATAATGCATTTCTTGGCATTAAATTTTTATCCGTGACTTTGGTACCAGTCATTGTCTGTGTTAAACCCTCTTGTAAGATGTATGATAGCACCCAATTTACAGTCATTTCCAAGCTTGGTCAGCCAAAAGCCCTTGATATTAGCCTTTACTTTTGAGAAGTAGATGCCATATAGGAGCAGTCCAGCACAGAACCCTGAAGTACCCTGCTGGTGATCGGTCTGTTAGTGGAGGTGTTATTTGCAGTTCTGATGTCCTTGCTCCTGTCTGTGAGCCAGCTGGCAATCCAGCAATTTATAAATGGGTTTATGCCTAACTTCATCCTTTTCTTGATCACTCTTAATATCTTGCTTAAACACATTTCTTTATCCCCTGCACTTGCTTTTTTTTGTCTTATTTTTAGGTTTTCATGTTGCTTCCAGTTTGCTGCCTCTGTCTCCTTGCTTTTCGTCTGCACATCTGCAAACACATTATTGTACATATGCTGCATTATATCACATACAACTGTGTACAGTGTGCATATTTATTTATTTATATATTTTACATTTGTTGACCAGGGAGGTGCAGATGGGCATAAAGGCCACTTTTCAACAGAGGCCCAGAGTGAAATGCTTCAGTACATGCATTACAATCAAAATTGTTTAAATGACATAATATGAACAATGACAGGCAGAGTACAATTAAAATGCATTTTACAATGTCAAAACAGCATAGTTACTATATATACAGTAGTAAGGCTTCTTTTACAATAATTATACAGTACGCAGATGTGGATAAATAAATAACTATATTGTAGGATAGATGTCACAATACAGAGTACTGAGTTAAGTAAAAATGGTGGATAGCAAAAGGTTGATTTCATTTTGAGATATAAATGAAACAGGTGGTAAAAGAGTTAAGAGAGGTTTAGGTAGAAGGTGGGATGGATGAAGACAGAGTGATAGCTGGTAACAGAGGAGGGGAGTGCAGAGGAAGAAAGCAGAGATGTTATATTTATCCTGGAGATGTACAGCTACAGGGTCAGGATGCTGAGAGGTGTCCTCTTGGATGTGTTTTGAGCGGCTGTTGGTATTCTAGAAGCCTGAGAGCATGTGAGAGGGCATTACAGAGAGTAGCTACAGAGTTTGGTATAAGGAGGCTCCCGATGCATTCTGGGCTTTAGTGATGGAGAGGAGGAGTTTGTCTTTAGAGTGAAGAGCTTTGGTAGGGCAATAGTGCTGAAGCCTGTCCTTTAGTGCTGGAAACTTATCAGGGTAGTATATTAGCATATGAGCTGGTAGTAGCTGACTTTAGGGGAGATGATGTGGGTGTTCAGTCCAATTTAGTTGTTTATGGGCACAATAGTAATGAGTTTTAAAGGGGTGACTTGCAGCAAAGTGTGCTATTGTACTGTACCATTGTTCCAGCTTTGTTTGTGTGGACATTTGTAGGTTAGTAAACAGTGGGGAGGCATACAATAGGTTAGGTAAGAGGTAGGCTTTAGCTATGGCATTTCTAGTTCTGTCACATAGGTACGGTTTTGTTTTATATAAGAGGCTGAGCTTTTGGTGTTTTTTTAAATAGCAGTTTGGAAGTGTAGGTAAAATTTCATGTTGTCATCAATACTGACTCATAAGAGTTTGGTGTTAGTGACCTGTTCAATCATGGTGTTGCATGAACTGATTTTGACAAGAGTTTTGCTTTGGAAGAATGTTTTATATATATATATATATATATATATATATATATATATATTTATATACATATATATATATATATATATATATATATATATATATGGACACTTAACTCCTTCAGCTATATTTTCATGCAGTTGTACCTCTGTCAGTTATATTTTCTGTACTGGTATTGAAATGTTATATCATTGCTCACTTGAACTTCTAATCATTTTATTTTCTGTACTTGCACTGAAGCTTTATATCATTTAGTTTTTACCATGCTTGGCAAATACATACTTTATTGACAGGTGTGGGAATTGGTGGCCACAGTGGTGCAGTGGTTAGCATTGTCACCTCACAGCAAGAGGTTCTCCGGTTCGATCCTCGGCTGAGGTGCCTTCTGTGTGGAGTCTGCATGTCCTCCCTGTTGTCGTGTGGGTTTCCTCTGCGTGCTCCGGTTTCCTTCTAAAGAAATGCTGTAGGTGGATTGGACACTCTACATTGGCCCTAGGCGTGAGTGTGTGCGTGTGTGTGCCTTTTGTGGAAGGTTGGGTGCTGGGCTGGCAACTTGACACTGCAAAACTCCACTGCCAATCATGAGCGGACAGGTGATCTGCTGTGGCGACCCCTAACCGGGAAAAGCCAGAAGAAGAAGAAGAAGAATTGACAGGTGTGTGAAATTTCACAACCCACTGTAATCACTTGAGGATGTATAGTGCTATAGTCAGATCTGCTGTGGTTGACTGTAGCACTTGTGTGTAATTGCTTCTTTACTGTGGTAGTGCAATGTATATGTTTGCTATGTATAAGTAAAGTGGAGCTGGACGAGATCCCCCATGCTGGGGGATGTGTGGAAGGCAGATCCCCCATTTAAAGTATTTTTGTTGTGTTTTATTTAGTGAGTTCAATGTTATTACTTTGGTTGAGATATGATTTGTTATGCTATTTGTTTTGTCGATCTCAGGATGCAGTGTTTTTTTTTTTGTTTCAGTCACCTTTTTTGTTAGTTTGTGCAGTTGATGTTCTGGCATAAATCAAATGTGTGTAGATGCAATGAACTATTAACCATTAATGATACAGTCCTGCATGGATTCATGTTGGTTCACTGAAGGCGATTTCAGCAAGCACAAATAAATCAAACAGCCTTCGGTGAACGTTGAAACAATTTTCTTTGCAGGTCAAGCCCTGCTGCAACTCCATGTGGGGGTAAATCCCCACTCCCACAAGAATTATATATATATATATCAATTCTGATGTTGCATAATTGTGGAGAAAAAGACAGTCTCCACTTTTGAAGAGGGTGGATTCAGTGAACTAGCTTGGCTTCTTAGCATTTGTGGAAATCGCCTTTGTTGGACTGACATTCTCCCATTCTGCACACACACACACACACACACACACACACACACACACACACACACACACACACACACACACACACACACACACACAAAGAGAGAAAGAGAGACAGGGAGATGTGCTATAAAAATAGACATACAGTTGTTAAAGATAATAGAGATAGGCAGATAGAAACAATGATGTGTATGAGTTGTGGCTTTTGTAATAGTATAGATGTCTCATGTGGTTTTGTTCATCCAGCTACTAAGAATGAATATGAGTTTAGAGTACAAGCAAACTGTAAAAGCAAGGATTTTATTTATTTGGCTAGTTGCAGGAAGTGCAGCTGCTTCTATATAGGAAAGATGAACAGATCCCTTATGGAGCGCATTAGGGAACATCTTTATAGTATTAACAGACAAGACATACACAAGGCATTATCAAAACATTGCTCTGAATATGGGGCAGAACATGTTTTTGGGTTCAGGGTTGTAGAAATGGTAAGACCAAGTATACGAGGTGGGGATTTTAAGAACTATACAGAAACACGTGAGCTCCATTGGATTATTTGATTGCAAGCTGAAAAGTTTCCAGGTATTAATGGAAGAACATCCATTAAACCTGTTTTAAAGGGACAGGGTCTCTTTAAATAAGAGTACTATCCATTTTATGAATGAAGCTTTGTTCTTCTTGTATTAAGTTTCAAATGCAATTTTGTAACTGTTTGCTGCTGTCTACTGGCTGTGTGTTGATTACTGCATTGATGTCTTAGTTTAAAAAGCATATGATGTTTTAGTTTAATGATGTGGTCTGATGAAGCACGTATTTCCGTGTGAAAGCACTTATCTGTTTTATTAAAATCTGTTTTATTTTATGCTCCTGGCTGTGGAGTGGTGTATATTTTTCTATTTTGGATTATACTACAAATATAGCTTATTCAATTGTTAGTGTTTTCACTATCTTTCATTTTTTTGTACGCATTCTTGAGAGGATATTTTTCCCCATACTCTCTCTGAAAATGAGTCTGAATCAGTAGTTAATCCAATCAACAAAATATAAATAAGTTACAAAGTAACTTACTAATTAAACAAACAAATAAATAAAATATGCATATTAAGTAACTTAGAATTGTAGCTGGTTTATGACAGGAATGATACGCTGTAAGTCATTTACCCAGCTTGTTTACAATCTCCAGCTTGGATAGTTGATTATGCACAGGTATCAGCAATACTTAATAATAATCCAGCTGTGAAACTGCCATAGTTGACTTACGCATCCCATTGTACATTACTAATGTAATTACACATCCTGTCATAGCATGAGAGGACACAGCTGTGTGACATGAAAATGGACATACTCCCTGTACCTAGCTTTTTGAAATTCTTTAGTGAGATTACACAATAGCTCCAGCTGCACTTTTTCATGCTTGAGCAGATGAGGTGAAAACGGATGTCATTTTCCTAATCACAAAATAATGCCTCACTGCTCAGGACTTTATTTATTTATTTTATTAATTTTACATTTGTTGACCGGGATAGTCTGACTGGATACATGTCCATTTTCAGCGGAGGCCCAGGGAGAAAAGCTGCAATCATACAGATAATAAAATACAATTAAAAGGTAAAGCTTGGTTTACAGACTATAGTAGATAATAACATACACATTAAAAAGACTAGTAAGGTAAGGTTGACAGACTATCATATATAATAGGACATTTAGTGAAAGTCAGTATTGTGTAGAGTACAATAATTAAGGGGAAAAATGAAGCATTCTAACGAGCGGCATGTAAAAAGAGGCAACGCAAGTACTAGAGGCTAGTTAAGTAGAGATGATGCGGTCTAGGAACAACAGAGGGGAATAATCCATAGATCTCATGTAAAGTTATCAGAAGAATGGTAGGCCCTTTTCAAAATAGGAAAGGGGCTAGCAACAATAGGAACAAGTATATTCAGAATACCTTGTAGAGAATGAAGGGAAACAAAATAAGGGAGACAGATACGATGAAATGGAGGTAAATGTTAGGGAGTAAGGGTAGGGTATAGAAAGGTGAAAACATAGAGAGGGTAGTGAGTCAGGGACTAGAGAGAGAGAGAGATAATGGGTTGGGTTGGAGCAAGGACATAGCAAGGACTTTCCTTTGTTATTATATAAACACTGAATATTCTACCATTCTCTCATGTGACTATCTCATAAAACTAAGAGTAAACAACAAACTGAAACTGAACAATACATATATCTACATATATCTTACTATAGGTTGGTGGGTATTAGGTTATGCTGCCCCCCCCCCCCACTTCTCCTTTTTCTCAGACTTTATTACATTCCTAAATATATTACCATGTATATTGTTTTTGCTTTCTGTTTCAGAACTGCTGCCTAAATTCATTCACTAAATGGCACCCCCTGTGCCTTGGGGGGCCATGGCTGCTAGCAGTCACTACACCTCCATTTAGAATATTCCTTTTTTCATGCAAGCATGACATTAGCGATGTTATTGCACATGAATGCATGTTATTTCGGACAGCTGTGAACTCTTATGTAATGCCCCAATGACACAGCTGATATCCTCATCATTTCTTCTCTTAACTTCTTTCTGTTTCACAGTCACTTGTCTACTTTCCCAATATCATAAACAAAACTATCACACTAGGATGGAATTTACAGTGGATAGTGCTGTTGCCTCACAACAGAGGTTCCCTGGTTCAATTCTTGGCTGGGGTGCCTGCTGTGCGGAGTCTTCATGTCCTCTCTCTCTTCACATTCAGGACATTCAGCATTGGAACCATTACCCTGTGAGGCTTTTCTGATTGGGGTCTAAAAGATAATTGGTCATCTGTAAAACACACAGGTTCATATTCAAGAATGTTTCATCAACTGCTTAAGGATTCCGGTGAAATACTGCAACCTGTAGTAACTTACTTCTCTCTTTGAAAACCCTTTATGCAGCAAAACTATTACAGTTGCTCTCCATTCAAGTTATCATCTGTTATAAATGAACTTTTGAATGCAGCAATCCATGGCACTACTAACATCTCACTTCTGCTATGTCCTATTTTATCATAGAAAGTAGTTCATCTGGTCTCCCCTCTAAGCACACTTTAGCCTACTTGCATCACTGATGCCCACCTCTTCTTCCATGCTCTTAATAGGCACCATTCAATCTTCTAGCTACCTTCTTCTGTCCCTACCACTTGACCAAGCTGGTATGCGTTCCAGACTTTGTAGTGAAAGACAAGAAAATACCCATCAAGCACCTGGCTTCCATATATTTTCTTTCTCTAACTTGTATTGTAGCTATCTCTGGTTTGGCCTTAATTTTTTTTTTACTAATGTATCTTTTAATCTTTTCCCCTCACTTAGTCCCATCTGTTAATTTTCTGTATATACATCCTTTGTCTTTACTGCCCACTTTTGTTTAACTAGTCCTTATTTCCACATATATTTACATCCATTCTTCCTCTCCATTCTACTTTTTTTTTCATTTCTGCTGACCTTTGTCTTGACTCAGGTACTAAAATTAACTACGTTTTGATAACTATGGCTTTTTTCTTCTCCCTTTATTCTTTACTTTTTTTTTCTTTTTTTCCCTTCAGGTCCTCGTCTTTAACTACTGATCTTTCCTTCCCTGTCTACTCTATCAGTTCCCTTATTTATTCTATCTGGGTGAGAGCCCTATGACTCATTCATTATCCTTGGAGTAGAGCGTCTCATTCATTCTCCCTGAGTGAGAGCCCTATGACTCATTCATTCCTTGGAGGAGAGCGTCTCATTCATTCTCCCTGAGTGAGAGCCCTATGACTCATTCATTCCTTGGAGTAGAGCGTCTCATTCATTCTCCCTGAGTGAGAGCCCTATGACTCATTCATTCCTTGGAGGAGAGTGTCTCATTCATTCTCCCTGAGTGAGAGCCCTATGACTCATTCATTCCTTGGAGTAGAGCGTCTCATTCATTCTCCCTGAGTGAGAGCCCTATGACTCATTCATTATCCTTGGAGTAGAGCGTCTCATTCATTCTCCCTGAGTGAGAGCCCTATGACTCATTCATTATCCTTGGAGTAGAGCGTCTCATTCATTCTCCTGAGTGAGAGCCCTATGACTCATTCATTATCCTTGGAGTAGAGCATCTCATTCATTCTCCTGAGTGAGAGCCCTATGACTCATTCATTATCCTTGGAGTAGAGCGTCTCATTCATTCTCCCTGAGTGAGAGCCCTATGACTCATTCATTATCCTTGGAGTAGAGCATCTCATTCATTCTCCCTGAGTGAGAGCCCTATGACTCATTCATTATCCTTGGAGTAGAGCGTCTCATTCATTCTCCCTGAGTGAGAGCCCTATGACTCATTCATTATCCTTGGAGTAGAGCATCTCATTCATTCTCCCTGAGTGAGAGCCCTATGACTCATTCATTATCCTTGGAGTAGAGCGTCTCATTCATTCTCCCTGAGTGAGAGCCCTATGACTCATTCATTATCCTTGGAGTAGAGCATCTCATTCATTCTCCCGGTGAGAGCCCTATGACTCATTCATTATCCTTGGAGTAGAGCGTCTCATTCATTCTCCCTGAGTGAGAGCCCTATGACTCATTCATTATCCTTGGAGGAGAGCGTCTCATTCATTCTCCCTGAGTGAGAGCCCTATGACTCATTCATTATCCTTGGAGGAGAGCGTCTCATTCATTCTCCCTGAGTGAGAGCCCTATGGCTCATTCATTCCTTGGAGGAGAGCGTCTCATTCATTCTCCCTGAGTGAGAGCCCTATGACTCATTCATTATCCTTGGAGGAGAGCATCTCATTCATTCTCCCTGAGTGAGAGCCCTATGACTCATTCATTTCTTGGAGGAGAGCGTCTCATTCATTCTCCCTGAGTGAGAGCCCTATGACTCATTCATTCCTTGGAGGAGAGCGTCTCATTCATTCTCCCTGAGTGAGAGCCCTATGACTCATTCATTCCTTGGAGGAGAGCGTCTCATTCATTCTCCCTGAGTGAGAGCCCTATGACTCATTCATTCCTTGGAGTAGAGCATCTCATTCATTCTCCCTGAGTGAGAGCCCTATGACTCATTCATTATCCTTGGAGGAGAACATCTCATTCATTCTCCCTGAGTGAGAGCCCTATGACTCATTCATTATCCTTGGAGGAGAATGTCTCATTCATTATCCCTGAGTGAGAGCCCTATGACTCATTCATTCCTTGGAGGAGAACGTCTCATTCATTATCCCTGAGTGAGAGCCCTATGACTCATTCATTCCTTGGAGTAGAGCGTCTCATTCATTCTCCCTGAGTGAGAGCCCTATGACTCATTCATTATCCTTGGAGGAGAACGTCTCATTCATTCTCCCTGAGTGAGAGCTCTATGACTCTTTCCCAGAGTGAGAGGGTCTTGTTCATTCTTATTGGTGAGATTCCCATGATTTATTCATTCCTTGTGGAAGAGGGTCTCATTCATTATCCCTAGCTGAGATCCCTATGATTCATTCCCTGGGAGAGAAGGCTGATTCATTCTCCCTGGGTGAGAACTGTATGACTTATACTCCGTGGGAGAGGGTTTTATTCATACTCCCTGGGTGAGAGCCCTATGACTCATTCTCTGGGGGAGAAGGCTTCATTCCTTCTCTCTGAGTGAGAGCCTTATGATGCATTCATTCCCTGGGGGGAGGTCCAGTACTCTATGAGTGACAATTATCAATGTGGATGACTGAGTTTTTATTTTAAGCCTTACCTCTTCCCTGCAGTGCACTCGGGCATCTAAATGGTGGGTGGGTGTGCAATGGGCCTTTATGATGCATGTTAATATTTCCACACGTGATGTGATCAGAGGTCCTGTTCCTCTTGAAGACAAGCATCACCTAGGGATCAGTGGTATTCATTGGGGGTTCAGCCATGGTGGGAGTGCTCAAGCTCACAGTTTAACCATCCTTCTCCCAAAATATGTGAGCAGCCTAGGGTCCTCCAACACAAGCCTCACTAGTCACCCTGTGTGTATATCATGCATTCAAGGTTTAGATGGCAAAAACAACACTATCCTCTAGAATAATACAAAGGGGTTACATCGCTAGTAGATGATAGATCCCTAATACTTGGAAACATGGAACTGCAGGGTGATGTAATATCAGTAACAAAAGAAACAGTGATAGAATCGGGAGAGGGAAGATAAGGGGGCATAGTTTGTGGGTAAAGTGTGAAGGATTTTGGGAATCAGAATGGCTCTCAGAACTGTGTGGAGGTCAGCAGGTTATTGTGGGTTTATAACCCTTACCTTGATTCAGAAAAACACCCTGTGGGCAAAGGATGGATAAAGAGAAGTAGCAGTAATCTGAACAAGGTAGAATATTAGAAAGGTTTGACCACAGGCAAAGCAGAGGACAAAAATATATTGTGTTGTTTCATAACTGCTCATGATACACCCAAAAAAGTGAGGCTGTCAAGGAGCCATGGCAATAGAAGACCAATGAAGAGAGGGAAGGGTTAATAAGCAAGATTTTATCAGCAGCAGTATGAAATAAAAAGAAAGCAGGGGATGCAGAATATGAAATTTGAAAAAATATGACAGAGTTGCAAAAGGGGAAGAAGCAATGCTGTGGAGAACTGCATTGCTGCTAGCAAGAAGATGGGTGAAAAAAGCAGTTGCGTGCTTATTTTAGGGATTCCGTTAAAAAAGTTATCAAGTGATATGGGTCAGAGAGGAGAGGTTTAGTTGTGAGGTAATACCCATGTGATTCAGATGTGGAGTTAATGCTCTGGCTGTTAATACAACTGAGGTGGTACACTAAAACAAGTTGAAAAGAGGCAGCTTTGCAGAAAGGCAGACAGCACAGTTGTCTTCTCTGGAGTCAAACAATACTACAGTGTAGGACAGTGAAGCAACCAGTTAACAAATTGTTGTCTGACTGAGGGAATGCTGCTAGCAGTAACATTATGGTAGAATAAGTGACTGAAGAAGGACATGTCGTACGTGTGTCTATGTGCCAGATACTACCTGTATCCATAAATAGATGGGAAGGATATCATCGATGCTGGATTAGAGAATTTACTGATATAAATTGTCTTTAAACTGAAATGATAATAAGAAGAATTCAGTGGTGTAAAAATATTGGGGGGAGCACATGGTTTGGAAGAAAGAATGGGAAGCAATGTCTAGAAGAAGAGTAGAAGGACAGGAGAGGAGGGTGATACTGTGCAATGGTTAGGTGAAAAGATGAAAAGATAATTAGTTTCATGCTGTATTTATTCAAAGAACTGTGGCTACAAAGGAATAAACAGAAAAAAAGATGTTGCCTGAACTTGCTACTGTTAATGTGTCCATGTCTGCAGATTATATTATTTTGTCTCTGTCTGCAGATTACATTAATTTTTGTCTCTGTCCAAGTTTTTGCCGAAAAGAAAACACCATTTACCTGTTCTTTTACCTGGATACGGACTGGGATATAGTGATATCCAGACTAATGACATAAAGAAGGAAAAGGGACAGCACATGACCTGAGTGGCTGCAGTGTGCAGAAAAATGATACAAGTTAGCATTGTGAAAACCTCCGTCTACAAATGAAACCTTTAACACAGCCAGCATATCACATGACTCTTTCTTCTATGCCAAGTTAGTCTTTCTTCTAATGATAGCTTCTCTTTCCTCAAAAACTGACGCTTAAGGGTTAATTAATATAATTACAAGCTTGCATGGAGTACACTGTCCTATATGAGGGTGTTGGAAAATCTGTCCCCTGACAAAGCATGCAATGTTAAGTTAACTGAACAACCTGCTTAGTACACTGGTTACAGCAAAGCTATCTAGAGTGACGTCAATTTCACTAGATCTTCCTATGACTGTGATGCTGCTGCTGCTGCTGATGATGATGATGACTAGAAAAAAGGAAACCTTAGCCATTGGTTCTGACACTGGAAGGAGAAGCAGAGAATCAGTGTATAATTGCTACATATAACCAATCAAATGCAAGGAAATATAACGAGTTGCAAATGACACTGGCAATGGCACAGTTCTGATAACCACACAGTGGAATGGAAATGAAGGTAGTTTAAACATTTCAAAGGCATTGCCAGAATTCTGCATGGACTGGAAAGACTCAAGTGGAAGAGATGCTTGGATAGCTGGGCATGAGTATGACAGAAGACAGACAAAATAAAAGAAAAATGAGTATGATACAGATGTGTTGCTGTGATATGGGACAAGTGGGGTGGGTTCCATTCACCCTTGCTACACTCAGGCTCACAGTTCTCTCCTATCTTACCCCACCCCCACTACCAACACATTTACACCCTGACTACTCCACCTGCTCTCCTTCTTCAAACCAGTAACAATATATCTCATCCCATAACCCCACCCATTACTAGTACTTCATTTTCCATACTAGACATGCTGCTATTCTGACATTTTCCACTAGTTTACACTGACACGCTCCTGCTCCTCATACCCTAGCAAATCATAAGTCCCAACAATAATGCCTAAAATAAATACACTAATATCTGCAGTCTCCATACTTCTTCATTTACCTCACTATCTTTTGCTTAGCACATAAACACAACCAACAAGTATTCTGCACATCCTAAAACACAGGAAACAACTAGTATCTCTCTATTTAACCGAACTGAACATGTTCTTTTTATCTAGCAGTGCTCTTACTACTCACTAAACTAACACAACTAACATCGTACTGCACAGATCTACTTAAAGACTTTGTATCACCCACCACAGCTTATCTTTACTCTTCCACTGCAGCATCCATATCTGTTCACATACCCCCAGAGCTTTACTCAACTACTTATATACATCAACTTTTCTTTAAGTATATAAATGATGAGGCATCAATTCAAAAAGCAATAATAACAAATACATTTAAGATAAAATGGTTTCCCACCTTACAGCACATATAAAGGCATTGCAAACTTAGTGGTGATATACAGCCTAATCCAGGACCCAATAAAACTCATCAAATCTCAACCACCTCCACCAAAGCAAACTGACTGTTCCTACCAAACAGCCCCTGTAGAGGCTCCAACTTGGCATTACTAAATATGAACATCAGAAGCATTAAAACAATAGACACAAATTCCACGCCTGCTTGGTGCAGTACTACCCCAATGTTGCCATCATAACTGAAACTTGGTTAAAACCAGAAATAAAAGACAAAGACATTTTAACCTGCAGGCTATAATATGCATAGAGTTTATTGAAAAAATAAATGATGGGGTGGGGATGGTAATTATACTTAAAAATCAAAAAAAAAGTAAATCTCCACCCTCTTAATATTCCAAATTTCAAAAATGCAGAAATCATTTTAACAGCACTTTAAATAAATACAAAAAGTTCATAACCACTGTGGGTATCTATATTCCTCAAGGCAATAACATAAGAAAGGCAGAAGATATCCTCCTTTAGATGTCCCAAAACATCCATCAAGAAGCCATCATTATGAGTAATTTCAATATTTTGTGGCAAGCCTGCAACTCAAAACCTCCAACAAACCCCCTAAAGGTACATGTTTTTCCCCAATGAATTCAAACCACAAAATAAAAATGACAATACTGAAAATAAACTCTGGACTGGATTTTAACCAATAAAACCACTACCAAAAACTTCACTGGATGCTTCCCTGATAGTATTAGTGACCACCTTCCAAATTACACACCATCTTAATCTAAATAGGATGACAACATACAGCCAAGTATATAATATAACACACTTTAAAAAGGAAGCCTTCATCTCCTACCTTCAACTCTGCAACTGAAATGTGCTAAAACACTGCCCCTAGGTGGCACTGTCAACTACTTTAACAACACCTCACTCAACATCTTAAACCAAATAGCACCAGTTAGAAGTAAGACAGTCAAATCAACCCAAGGTCCTTGGGTAGCAATGGATACCAGACAGTTACTTAAACAGAGAGAAAAAACGTGGCAACTGTGACACGCAACTAAGACCCAAGAACCATACCAAAACTTTAGACATGACAAAAAAAAACAGATCAAAAAAGAAAACAGTTCTACTACTGCACCATCCAACATAAACACCAAAACAATCCCAAACTATTTTGGTCCCAAATTAAAAATCACTTCCAGCCTGGCCAGTTGACCTCTCCAACCCCTAACACCGTTAGTAATAATGACATTATAGCAATACAATTCATCTCCTGATTCTAGAACTCTATTCTACCACTAATCAAACAAAAATTAAAGAACCCTCCCTCCACCACAGATCAAACAACACTGCTGGTTTTCCTTTAAAACTGTCCAAATTGCTACAATAAGAAAACTACTTGGCAAGCAAAAACCAACTACCCTTGTAGTTGACAAACTATGTGCTGAATATCTAAAACTAGCAGCAGACACTCTTGCCTGTCCTATCTCTATATTGATAAACTGCTCAATAACAGAATACCCCATTTCTGCCATATATAAAATGTCCTATATCATTCCCTTACACAACGGTGGAAACTCAACAGAATTCTCAAATGACAGGCCTATTGCAATCTTATCTGTCCTATACCAAATACTTAAAAATGCATTCATACCTAACTGATTAGCTTTCTCACCAGTAACAGACTCTTAACCATTAGACAGCATGGCTTTTATCCAAATCACGGTATTAAACACCCTCCTTAGTTTCACCAATACTATGAACCAAGACAAAAATGAAGGCACCTTAATGTGTTCCCTCTTTGTAGACCTGCCAAAAGCTTTCAGCACTGTTTTCCTTCACAAACCTCTCTCTGAACTATCCACCCTTGGTCTTGGTCCTTGGTCCTTCATCCCTGACATGGTGCCATAGCTACCTGCCATAGCTACCTATCTAGCAGAACTCAAGAAGTTAGATGGAAAAAGGAATTCTCCCTACTCTTACCAGTCACTGTGGACGTATCACGATGTTCAGTTCTGGGATCACTCTTATTTAATATCTTTACATATAAATTGTATAGAGCAACACTCATCTGCTCTGCACAAACCCTTCAAAAACTTTAAAAAAATCACCCAGCTCTCTTTGACTACAATTGAACCTTGGCTAACTGGTGCCCACCCACCTACTCATAAAGCCTAACAAAAAGAAACAAAAGCTTTTTGCTCACAAGAAATATAATGCTCTAAAATTCTCCTTTCACATTTACTCATCAGGCAGCACCAAAATAGAAACCTTTTTCCATACTACATTTTTAGGTGTACTAATTGACAGAAATATGACGAGCATCTATCTCAGTTTATAAAAAAAAAACATGAAATTTGGGGCCTTCCACACATTCAAGTCATATGTTACAGAGCCAGAACTTATATGTTACCAACTCTACTGTAAGCCTCTTTAATACTAACCTGAACAGAACAGATAAATTAAAACATGAGACATGCTAAAATAAAATAATCGTTTGCTATGAACACCTTTCACACAACACTACTGTACTGCACTAAAAATTATACTGGCTTGATTTACCCCAATATTTAACATTCTCTCAGCTAGTCACTGCTTATAAACTCCCCTACATGCCAGAAAAACTGCCCTGCACTACAAAGCATGCTCCAGTTTTATTCCTGTAACAGGGACCTAAGAAAGAGTAACAAATCCCTCCTAACAGTTATCAAATCCAAGAACAATATTGGAGATTCTCTATACTCACCGTCTAAAACTTTGGAACACTATCCCAGTCCCAGTTAAACTAACAGACACTAACAGACAAACTAACATATTTCAAAACAGCTTAGACTGCACCTAAACACAAACTGGCTTGGCTTATGCTGAAATCCTGCATAAATCCACCCATAATTGTCCCAAGAATATCTCAAAATAATCTTACTTAAAGAAACATCTACATCCTGTACTCTCCACTTCCTTTATTTACTTCCATTCTCCTCTATGTGCCCACCACACAACAGCCTCCTCCATTACTCTTATTTATTTTCAGTGCATTGCTAACAAGTCACAAGCCCTCCCCCAATGAATCTGTCCTTTCGCTATCTTCTATTTTTCTTATTTACTTTCCTCTTACTATTCATTAAGACTGCATAAACAAAGTTTACTTTATTAACAGGGGTAGGTTTGGCATAATGGTTAAGGTCTTCACCTTATAGACAAAAAGTACAAGGTTTGATTCTAACCTCAGTTTATTGGCTAGCCTTAAATGACCCTTCAGGGAAGTTAGCCTAGTATTCACCTATAAACAACCCATGTTACTTTAAAAGTCTATATATATTTTGTACATCTTCAAAGCAGACTATGACAAAACTGTCTACTACACTGTGTAAAAATGTCTACAATTAATATGTAATATGTTATGTAAACTTATGTGGAGCTTGTATAATGGTGCCCTTAATTACTGTGGAACACTGAATGTAAAATTATGTGGAGCATTTCTCACCAGGCCACCAGTGAAATAGGGTTTTTACCCAGCTGGAGTTTTCTGGTCAACAAAATATATAAATAAACAAATAACATTACTTGCATGAAGCTTTTCAAGTTTTTGTTTTATGTGGGAACTAAGCACTCTGCACCTTAGGGAATGGAAGATTTAACATTTGCAGCACACGCTTAGGGCAGTTGTCTGTTTATGGTCTGTTCTATCCAGAATGATATGTGAGTATGATATATGTGTATTGCTCAATGTGCATTCTGTCTTACTTCAATTGCTGAAAACATGTAAATTATATCTGTGCTTTTGAAGAAAGGAAGTATTGCACAGACATTACTGGAGAAGTAACTGAAAATAGGCTGTCAGAATGAAAAGCAGGTTTCAACAGAACTGAAATAATGTAGACAAGCTGAAAATATATATTTTCTAGTCATAAGAGCATTGCCATAGACAAGCAAGGAATGTACAGGACAGGAACAAACCATGTATTTGATTAATTTTTGACTTTGCATTTAAATATGCTTGGCCTAGCAGCACTTATACATAGACTAAGCCACCCTGCCACCATTGTGCAATATATAGATGATTCAACACCCATCTGGTCTGCACAAACCCCTCTAAAACGTGTCTGTTAGCGTTTTGCTAAATTGGTTGTTCTGTTTGGTTGGGGCCCACCAATGGAGGCCTAGGGAGAAAAGATTCACAAATATGCAGAATATAAAAAGCAAATAAACTGTTACATTACTGATGGTAAAATCTGTTCCTGTGACCTATTTGCTTCTTTTTCCTTGTCGGTCATCTCCACTGCTGGTGGAGGTAAGCTTGAAGTAATCATAGGCTGTTCACCTGGGCAGATTTCTTTTTTCCTTTGGTGCATGCACCTAAATTCCACCTCATATATCTCAGCAACTGCTTCAGGGTGGGGTTTAACTGGTTCAGCTTGGGGGCTTCATTCACTCAAATGTGTCTCAAGTGTGCAAATAACTCACTTCATGAAACACATGCTATCGAAAGTATTTGGTTGAAACCTAATACATTGAAAAAAATAATGCTGGAATGCTGCGATCAAAGCTGTTTTCTATCACTCATGCTGACATTAAGAACATAAGAACATGCACTCAAGTAAATGTTCAAGCAACTGCCCCCCCCCGCTTCCACTCAGTCATATAAGTAGCTGTACTTCTCTAGCCATAGCTAGGGTGGAGTGAAGTGGGCAGCTAACCCAAGTGCAAGCTCAAGCAAGCAGGTGAAAATGGTGCTGGAGTGCAACACTGACATTCATGTATAAGTACTGATGCTACATTTGTGACATTCCTCTCAACTTATTTGCTCAAGAATTCTGAACAAAACCATAAATAATGGGATGACAAACGTCCAAAATCAGGGACAATGTTTAAATATTAATCCAAAATCAAGGACAAATTTTACATATTAATATACTTGGAATAAAAGAGTGGTGATTCATCACTGGGACAAAGCAGAAATTCCCTAAGACTCCTAGAGCAGAATAAGTTATTTCTTACATTTATTTCATTGAATTGCACTTTTTAACACTTATAATTGTGCTAAACAGCTAATCTACTAGCTTTTGCACTGTTATGAAACTTTTTTTTACTGTTTCACTGCATTTGTGTACTGTTTTACACTGTAACCCTGTATTTTTCATTGCCAGGTAGCATAGTCTGGATTAGGGTTACCACCTGTCCCTCTTTGCGAGGGACAGTCCCTCTTTGGGCAATTGTGTCCTGTGAAAAAAAAAAAATGGCTAATGTCCTGAGATTTTAGGACAAAATATTTCCCAAGCTTTCTTTAATAGTTTCATAAAACAGTTATATTGGATCTAAAACACGTAAATGTTATATAAACTAGCATAAGCAACGCAAATGCTACAAGAATAATATTTTATTTTGGCAAAAAAGTGAAGTTCTGTCCTTTGCATCAGCTGTGGATATGATTTGTACTGCAATATTTCATGATTCTATAAAAAATGTCCCACTTTGGGCATTTGAAAAGGTGGTAACCCTAGTCTGGATAAAGGTCTGCTGTTATCCAGGCCTGGTTGTTTTGTTTGTTGAGTTTCCTGTTTTTCTGGTAGCCATCTTCTGCTGATAGTGTCTTGTCTTTCTTGTTATTGAGAATAACAGGGTTGCCTGACCTTCTCTGGCATGAGTGATTGGCTGAAAGAGCAGAGGATACCAGGACTGGGTTGTAATTCAAGCTTCTAGATTCTTCCACCCTTCCTGGTATTTAAATCCTGTGTCTGCAGGGGGCTGTCCTTATTTTTGCTAGGCTGCAGAGTGGTGATTCATCACTGGGACAAAGCAGAAATTCCCTAAGACTCCTAGAGCAGAATAAGTTACTTCTTACATTTATTTCAATGAATTGCACTTTTTAAGGCTTATAATTGTGCTAAACAGCTAATCTACTAGATTTTGCACTGTTATAAAGCCGTTTTTACTGTTTCACTGCATTTGTGTACTGTTTTTTACTGTTGTAACAGTATTTTTCATTGTCAGGTAGCATAGTCTGGAGAGAGGCCTGCTGTTATCCATGCCTGGTTGTTTTGTTTGTTGAGTTTTCTGTGTTTCTGGCAGCCATCTTCTGCTGATAGAGAACACAGAGCACTGTGTGTACGGTATTATCTGGAAATTTTCTCCATTTGTTAAACATCTGTTTGTTCTGATTTCCTGCCAAGGAGTGCATCATATAACTGATTTGTTTGCAGTTTTTTCTGCTGTGATAAACATTTCTGTAGTGTTTTCTCCCCAAACTACTGTAACTACTAGCTGTAATAGTCCCCCCCCATATTGGTGTCTTGTTCTTATACTTGGTGGCTTTGCAGTTGCCCACCCCTACGATAAATTTGATCTGCGACACTCCTCCCAATTTAATGTCATTAGATCATTCTACTTGATACAGAGATAACACTTGAGAAGCCATCCCACTTAGGTTCTTAACCAATTATCTTCTGTTCCTCCTTTCTCCCTTTCCACTTTACTAAAAAAAAACAAACAAACAAACAAACAAAAAAAGCCTTTGCTAGAATCTCCTTGTGTTCTGACTGAGTGTACTTCTCAGCTGATAAGTATATATTTTTGGCACTTTTTAACTGTTCAGAGTTGAAGAAAACAATAATTGAACTGAAGTTCAGAATACAGTTTGAATAAACTGCATTTATTTAAACTGTATCTGCTTTAATATTGCTACACACTCAAGTGTGCTAACTTGCACTGCACTTGAATTGTTTTTAGTGCTGTTTTAGCTGCTTTTCTGTAAAAAAAAATATAAGCTTGTTTCCTGCCTTTCCTGTAACTAGCCTAGTCCAGATACAGATTTGCTGTATCTAGGACTGTTTGTAAGCTTCTGAGCCCTCCAAGCCTTTCTGTGTTGGAGGAAAGCCTTCTAGCTTATCAATGGGAGCGTTAAGCATTAGGTAGCCTATCTACCACAAGAGGAGTGGTTTCTGTCCCAGAAACTGTAGTTTATTGGACATTTGGGCAGTGTTTCCATTTCTTTCAACCTTCTGGTTTAAAAGCCTGTGTTTGTACTTACTTCCTGCCTTTCCTGTAACATGTCTAGTCCAGATACAGATTTGCTGTATCCAGGACTGTTTGTAAGCTTTTGAGCCCCACAAGCCTTTCTGTGTTGGAGGGAAGCCCTCTAACTTATCAGTGGGAGTGGTGAGCACTAGGTAGCCTATCTACCATAAGAAGAGTGGTTTCTGGCCCATAAATTGTAGTTTATTGGCCTTTTGGTCCATTTTTTTCCATCTCTTTCAACTTTCTGGATTAAAAACCTGCATTTGCGCTTGTTTCCTGCCTTTCCTGTAACAAGTCTAGTCCAGATACAGATTTGCTGTATCCAGGACTGTTTGTAAGCTGCTGAGCCCCACAAGCTTTTCTGTGTTGGAGGGAAGCCTTCTAGCTTATCAGTGGGAGTGGTAAGCACTAGGTAGCCTATCTACCACAAGAGTAGTGGTTTCTGGCCCAGAAATGATAGTTTATTGGCAGTTTGGGCAGTTTTTCCATCTCTTTCAACTTTCTGGTTTAAAAGCCCGCATTTGCTCTTGTTTGCCACCTTTCCTGTAACTAGTTTAGTTTAGTCCAGATACAGATTTGCTGTATCCAGGACTGTTTGTAAGCTTCTGAGCAGTGCCAAAGTCTGCTCTTCAATGTTTTCCCTTAGATCTGCTAGTTCTCTCCTCTCCTGCACTTTTACTAACTTATTAGTCTGACACTTTACCAGACTTCTTGTAACAATTATTATATCACACAAAGTGATACCAACACTAATCGTTCTACAAGGAAACAGCTTATTACTAATGCCCACTCCTCCAGGCATGTCTAAAGGTCAGTTCCCTGTGCTTTCTCCTATTAACCTGGTGAACTTGGGCATCCTGAGGCAATGTAGCAACTGCCTCATGTACACTGACAACCCTCTCCTCTTACCTCCCAACATTCAGACTTGTGAGAGATGCACTTATATAGCCAAATTGGAAGCCACGCATTCTCCAGCCAAGACCGGAATAGCTGGTCAAGAAGAGAAGGTCTGCACTTGCACCACACCACATGGAACCCATAGCCCTCCAGAACACACACCAGCACTTCCTTTACATAAAAACACAAGCCACACACCCACCTTCGCAGAGGCTCTCAATAAAAATCTACATAAACAGCAGACACCTCCAAGGCAGAAACGCACTCAACCACCCCAACACAGCACTAATCACAAGACAAATAACTCTCCTAAACAGTGTGCCACTCAACCAAAGCCCCTAAGGCAAAACAGCATGCCCAACACACTAGTCATAGGAGACTCGATAGTGAGGCACACTGATGTCCTACTCACTAGGTTGAATAATGAGAAAGTAGCAGTCAGCTGCCTGTCAGATGCCAGGATCTTCCACATAATGCACGCACTCAGTTCCCTTGACAACAGGTACTAATATGACTGTCATTGTACATGTGGGTGTAAATGACCTGAGACGTACCTCCCTGGACTACATGAAAAGAGACATGGAGGATCTCTCGGATTATGTAGCCCAGGCAGGTGCGACCCTAGCCCTGAACAGCATCCTACCATCACTCAGAATGATACCACAGTACAAGCCGAAAATTATTGATTTCAACAACTGGCTAAGTTTCTGGTGTCATTCTAAGGGGATCCAGTATCTGTCTGCCTGGGATGACATGAATGACAGACCTCGATGTTTTGCCAGAGATGGCCTGCATCTGTCACCCGTGGGCTTCCAAATACTGGCCAAGGCTCTTGTCACCCCTATAGTGCCTTTTTTAGGTGTTGTTCCAAAGACCAAATTACCACCATAACAGCTACAAACAAATGCAATCTGAGGGTTATACTGTTCAATATTAGAAGTCTAAATCTCAAAATGCACTCGCTTGAAGCACCCATCATTGGTCTCAGTGAGGCCTTTCTGTAGGATGTCAACATCACTCAGGGAGTTAATAATACATCCCAACTTGCAATCGTCTGTGAACTTTGCAGCCAGAGTCCCTTCGGGTTGGCCTGGACTTCAGAGAAGTAGATACCAAACAGGAAAGGACCCAGGACTGAACCCTGTGGGACTCCACTCGTAACTGGTCAGCAGTCTGACTTGGAGTCAGCTACTTTCACACTGTGGGTTCTACCTGTGAGCCAGTTTGCAACCCACCTAGCGATATAGGGGATGATGCCTAGCTTCGTGAGTTTTTCTGTGCTTCCTGAGTGGGCAGTGGTATCAAAGGCATTGGCCAGATCAAGGTAGGCTGTATGAACCACCTTGCTTTCATCCACAGCTCTGGTGACTGACTCAAAAAAGTCGACCAAGTTGAGCAGGAATGATCTACCCTTCATCTAACCAAATTGTGTGAGATCCAGAGTTTGGAGATTGCCTATATCCTTGTTTATTAGGTCTGTGATGACCGTGCCCTGGCCCAGCAATCAAGGAGACTCAATCATCACCACTAACTCCAGGGAGGTCGTCTCCTAGAAGAGGAAAAGATGACTAATACACACAGTAAAGTGCAATTTCCCTTAAGTGCACACAGAGATCACAGTCAGTCTGGGGATGGTTGATCCCTTGTTCTCCAGGTGCCCAATAACACTCCCCACTGGCACAGCTATAGGGTCCAGGTCTCAGCCTAACTGAGCAAGCTAGAACCTCCAGTACCCTCTCTGTCCAACCAGTGCTTCATGTCCCTGCCAAGTAGCTGACACAACACACACACACTTTGAGATAAGTATTTATACACTTTACAGACACTCCTGGGAAAGGCTGACACAGATTCTCCAGCTGTGCCCCTTTACCCAGACTATACGGTAGTAATTACTGCCACCACCTAGTTAATAATATCAGCTAGTAAAAGACCCTTAAAAGGGTGTCTAATTATTACTGTGCAATATTACTACCCAATGGTATTGTGACTATACAGTCTATGGCTTATCAGAGTGGCCTATTACAATAAACTCTATATAAATATGCAATGTACTCTAGAGCTTATCACTACACAAAGCAGCCACAGGTAGAAGGTTTTTTAAAATAACATCTTTGTGTATTTAAATGTAACATCAGGTTAGTATAAATATGGTGTTTTAAACAGTTTTTAGCAGTATTTAATGGGATAATCAATTTTATTTGATTAAATACGTGTGGGGGGAGGTATTTGTTTCATCCAATGGTAGTTGTGGATACTGTATTTAAATCCAAGTTCATGTTGATTTTATGTTATGACTCTGATGAAGCCGAACTGTTTGGTGAAAGCATTTTTCTTGTGCTTAGTCTGTACCTGTCAGCGTGTTTATTAAAATCCTTTGGTGAATTTGCCTTCCGTGAGACAATTACTGGACTTTGTGGTGCCTTTTAAGTTCTTTATTTGAATCTGCCCTGGTGGGTGTAATTTCTTTTTGTTACTTTTTACAAACCACTGGGACAGTTTCTGTGGTGAGCGTTTGGTGAATCCACCATGCAGTCGATTTTAAAAGAACTAGCTGCCGTTGTGGACAAGCTGATTAAAGCTTACGACTTTAATGCGGCCAATATGGCTAATGTGGCTAATGGAGAGAATGGAGAGAATGTTGACAATGAGCTGGTGAGCCCGACTGATTCGCAGGTGTGGTTGTTCACTATGCACTCCCCGGTGGGGTCTATTCCGTGTGGGCAGCGTTCCAGGATAACAACGTACGCAAATGCTGCTGGTTCTCAGCAGAGGAACAGTTTTCATGAAGGAGCGTATGGGGTCCCGAATGGGAATGAGCAACGCAGAGGTTTTGACCTCACTTCCTGGTTCGATGAGCCGTTGGTACGCGAAATGAACAGCAACAACAGGAGAATGATGGCGAAACCGTGTATAAGGGAGCAGATTGTGATGTATGAAAAAATGTGTACAAAATACCGTGCGATTCAGTTGGACACGAAGTTCTTGTTGAAATCTAAAGAACTTAACCAGGTTCCCAAGGGTCTTCGTGTATGGAAAAGACCCATGGGAATTGATGAGGGATCGACAGCGTTTTTGGAACTGATAGACCTGTTTAATAAAACAGGTATGGACATGCTGGACATTATTATTCGAAACAATGATAATAAACTGAATGAGATGAAGGAAGAGATTAGACAATTGTATGTAAGTATTACAACAGATCTATTGTTTGAACAATATAAAATCAATTTTGACAGGGTCATAAAAAATATTGAAGCATTTGTTTTAAAGAATTCTGAAACGAAAGAAAGAAAGCTTGAAAGAGACATTTTGGACTACAAATATAAATGTGCATATCCACCTGGGACTAAACAAAGGGTATATGGGGCTGATAATGCAATGGTGAGCAACATTGTTAACGAGGAAGATGTAAATGGTGTTAATGAATGTGTTCACAGTCCAAATAGTTTTTTTAGATATGGAGAATCAGCCTCGAAGATCAGAGAGGCTTCGCAACAGGGAAATGAATGGGGGGGAAGTACAGGAGAATTACAACATGAGTGGAAGAATCAACAGGAGGGGGAGGTATTGACAGGTGGGGAAAGTTTTGTGGATGAAACAATGAATTGTAATGAAATTATTTGTAGGGGAATTATTTGTGATTTTGTTAATAATGATGGGTTTGACATAGATGGAAGTTTTGAAAATTTTGATGAAAGAGGTTTTACACACAATGACAATAATGTGTTATCTTTGTACTGTGGTCAGAAGGGAATGTATGAGAAAGTTATTGATGGATGTTGCACTGTGCCGATGAATTATGAGAATTATGGAATTGTCATTAATGAAGGTGAAAATTTTAAAGTGTATAGGAAAAAAGGTTACTGTATTTATAATTACACGGATTTAACCATTAATGATGAACATTTTGAAATATTTGCAAAAGGGGTTAAATTTGTCCCTATGTTTAAACTTGACATAGCCAAAACCTTGTTGGAGTTAAAAATGTTCACCAGACAAATGCATTTAAAAATGTTTTTTGATGGGGGGGGGGGGGTAAGGATGTTGAAACAACAAATGTGAACAACCCCATACCTGTTAACATTTTTAAAAGAAAAAGTGCATTTATGCCTCCGCTTCATTCGGAAGTTGTAGGATTTGAAAGATTTGTAGAAGCCCAGTTAAGGGAGAGGTTAAAGAATTTTCAAGTGTTTGAAGACAATTTATCAGTGCAAGAAAGAGATTTATTAGACTCCCTGAAAAAATCGGGTATTTACAGATATATGAAGCCCGATAAGGGAGGGGGTACAGTAATCATGACAAAAATTGATTACATTTCTGATATATCTGCATTATTAAATAGAGATGAAACATATGTGGTTGTGTCAAGAAGTGAAATAAATAGGGCATATCTGAAAATTGATGTTTTCCTTTATGATGCTCTCTTTCAAGGTATTATAAACGAAACTGAATATGACTTTTTAACAGTTAAATTCCCGAAAATTCCGACGTTGTTCGGTATTCCAAAGGTACATAAGGGGGCTGACAGACTGGAATTTAGGCCCATTGTGTCCGCAAGAGGATCTAAAACCGAACCCTTAGCAGCGTATATTGATAGTTCACTCAAACCTATGTTTAATGCTGTTGAACATGTGATCAAGGATTCTTGGCACTGTTTAAAAAGGTTCAAGGATGTAAGGGATGTTGATTGTGAATTTGGGTTTCTCACAATTGATGTTGTGAGCCTGTTTTCAGTTATTCCACAGGAGGAAGGTTTAGAGATGTTCTTTGAAGCAATGCTTAAAAGTGGGCTATTTAATGGACAAAAAGTCAATTTCCTTTTAGACTTAATGGAAGTGGTGTTGAAAAATAATTTTATAGCATTTGAAGGTGATGTTTTCCAACAGGTTTTAGGAGTTGCTATGGGGGCGAAATGTGCCCCCTTGTTTGCGAATGCAGTGTTATTGACCTGGGAGAGAGAGCATATTTTCACCTCCAATAAATATATGGAGAAAATACTTATGTACAACAGGTTTTTAGACGATATACTGATTCTCTGGAAGGGTGACCAGGAATCAGCAAGTGAATTTATTGACTATTTGGGCAAAACAACAAACTTCTTGAAATTTACATTTAATTGGCACAAGGAATCTATTAATTACTTGGATGTGTTGATTTGTAAAGGTGAGGGGGGTTTTACAAGTAACATTTATAGGAAGGAAAATTATTCCAACTCTCTGTTACATTTTAATAGTTGTCACCCCTATCATCAACGTAAGGGTTTGATAACGGCCCAAATGGTTAGAACCTCTAGCTTGGTTAGTCAAGAGGTAGTCTTTAAGGATGAAATGTTTAAACTTGTTGGAATGTTTCTTGATCGTGGTTACCCTCTGAATCTTTTACTTAGTGTAAAAAGAGATGTACTCAGAGAAAGAAAAGGTAAATATGCTCCGATTTTATTGGGAGGAGTGACTTTAAGAGATGAGCAGGAAGCTGTAAAGGCAGATCTGGCAGGAGGTGTATGTTTTGTGGTGAAATATAACTATATGACACCTGAAATTATTGAAATGGTGAAGGGAGCATGAAACCTCTCCTTTAGTGATGAGGTTAAAAAGATTTTGGGTAAAGGACCTAATGTTGTATATAGCAGAGGAGAGAATTTGAAAGGAATTCTAGAAAAGAAAAACATAAAAAATTACAGGTCCAGTATGAAAAAGTGTGGATTTTGTAGGTGGTGTAGGTATGTGAACGAAGGTTCATATGTCTGTGTTGGAGGGTATAAGTACACCATACCATGCCCTGGACAATGTAATTGTTGCACTAAAAATCTTGTGTATTTAGCTTCGTGTTCCTCCTGTGATGCCTACTATGTAGGCAAAACTATTAGGAGGCTTCGGGATAGGATTTCTGAACATCTGAGGTCAATTAAAAAGAAGGATTTGCACAACGCACTTTATCTGCACAGTACAAAATGTATAGATTTTAAAAAAATTTTGTTTCTTGTCATTGGTCGTGTGATTGATTGTGGGGAAGGTGGAGATGTGGTCAATAGGGTGGGGGCATTGGAGACGGAATGGCAAATTAGACTAGATGCCTGTAGGCCCCCAGGTTTAAATGACCACATCTCTATAAAACCTATGTTAAAACTTAGATCTCAACAGATTTAATGTTAAACAAAATTAAATTTTGTTTGGTAGGGGGTTAAATGTGAACAATATTAGATTACTATTATTATTTATTTTGTATTTAATGTATATTATCTAGTTTTAATAACAACTATTAAATATTTATCTAGAATGGGTTGTTTGGTAGTGTTTTAAGAAAAAACCTTTTTTAAAATAACATCTTTGTGTATTTAAATGTAACATCAAGTTAGTATAAATATGGTGTTTTAAACAGTTTTTAGCAGTATTTAATGGGATAATCAATTTTATTTGATTAAATATGTGTGGGGGGAGGTATTTGTTTCATCCAATGGTAGTTGTGGATACTGTATTTAAATCCAAGTTCATGTTGATTTTATGTTATGACTCTGATGAAGCCGAACTGTTTGGCGAAAGCATTTTTCTTGTGCTTAGTCTGTACCTGTCAGCGTGTTTATTAAAATCCTTTGGTGAATTTGCTTTCCGTGAGACAATTACTGGACTTTGTGGTGCCTTTTAAGTTCTTTATATCCTTGTTTATTAGGTCTGTGATGACCGTGCCCTGGCCCAGCAATCAAGGAGACTCAATCATCACCACTAACTCCAGGGAGGTCGTCTCCTAGAAGAGGAAAAGATGACTAATACACACAGTAAAGTGCAATTTCCCTTAAGTGCACACAGAGATCACAGTCAGTCTGGGGCTGGTTGATCCCTTGTTCTCCAGGTGCCCAATAACACTCCCCACTGGCACAGCTATAGGGTCCAGGTCTCAGCCTAACTGAGCAAGCTAGAACCTCCAGTACCCTCTCTGTCCAACCAGTGCTTCATGTCCCTGCCAAGTAGCTGACACAACACACACACACTTTGAGATAAGTATTTATACACTTTACAGACACTCCTGGGAAAGGCTGACACAGATTCTCCAGCTGTGCCCCTTTACCCAGACTATACGGTAGTAATTACTGCCACCACCTAGTTAATAATATCAGCTAGTAAAAGGCCCTTAAAAGGGTGTCTAATTATTACTGTGCAATATTACTACCCAATGGTATTGTGACTATACAGTCTATGGCTTATCAGAGTGGCCTATTACAATAAACTCTATATAAATATGCAATGTACTCTAGAGCTTATCACTACACAAGGCAGCCACAGGTAGAAGGTTTTATAAATATTTAATAATAAATAATTAAAACACAAGGCAAAATTAAAACACCACAGAGATATCTAAGAGTTCACAGATCACACAGAAACTTAAAATAATACAGTAGGACAGGTCTGGTTTCAAAGAAAAATACCTAATTAATCTTTACTAGCTTTAACTATTCCTACAAGATATCACAGTGCTAAAAACTTACATGTGAGCATAAGCAGAGTGCTGATAAGTTAGATGTCCAGATCAAAAATGCTCCCTGGTCTCATGTGAGAAACAGAATTTAAACATTACTAACAAACATATTTGCTGGGTCCCTCCCCAAATTACATCATTTTTGATACTTAAGTTTTCCCAGTATTCATATTGCATCATCTTAACACCTGGTCTGAGTTCTCAGGCCACAAGCTGCATTATTTAGCAATCTGACACCTGCACAGAAACTTGCAACAATGGAAGACATTTCACATGTATATACTAACAGAAACTAAAGCAATAAAGCACCTTCCACATTTAAATTCTAGTCATAAACTTTAGCCTTAAAACAATGGGCATGAAATTTTCATCCAGCCGCCCTCGGGCCGAATTCTAACATGAAAGGATACAACATGCTTCACTGGGCCAGCAGAGTGCAATGTTGTCACATATTTTGAAGTTCCACATTTCACAGTGTTTTCTTACATTTAAAAACACAAGCCTGTATTTACATTTATTTATACAGATGATAGAATTATATATTAAATTCTATTTGACTCTGCTGGCAGCCTTCGCCCATCTCTCCCCAGTCATCACATCTCTTCCCCCCGGGGAACTCAAGCAAGTTTTTCAAGTGCTCCTTGAGAAACATCTTTTGAGAGTGTCAGGTCTATCTGGGTGTACCTCACCCCATTCCCTGTCTTGAGAGCCCATCTGCATTGGCATTGCTACTCCCACTGCAATGCTGCACTGACATATCATATGCTTGCAACCCCAGACTCCATCTTAGCAACTTGGCGTTTTGCTGACTGGCTCTGTTTAACCATGTTAGAGGGTTGTGATCTGTCATCACAGTGAATTTTCTTCCATACCGATAAGGCTGAAGTTTTTGTAGTGCCCACACTATGGTTACACATTCCTTTTCTACCGCTGCATAGCATTCCTCCCTGGGTTGGAGCCTACAACTGAGATAAACCACTGGGTGCTCTTCTCCCTCTGAAGAAAACTGGCTAAGTACAGCCCCCACCTCATAGTTTCAAGCATCCACCTGCACAACAAAGTGTTTACTGTAGTCTGGACTGGCTAACACAGGGGGTCCTCCCAAAGCTTCCTTAAGCTTTTGAAATGCCTGCTCACAAGCTGGTGTCCACACTACCTTATCTGGCCTGTTCTTCCTTGTCAGGTCTGTGAGGGGAGCAGCTATGGTACTATAATCGGGTCTGTGAGGGGAGCAGCTATGGTACTATAATCGGGAACAAACTTTCTGTAGTACCCTGCTGTCCCTAAGAATGCCCTCACCTGCTTTTTGGTAACAGGTGCAAGTCATGCCTGAATAGCTTCCACTTTGGCAGGTTCTGGCCTTATCTTACCACTCCCCACTCTATGTCCTAGGTAGGAGACCTCTGCCATACCCACCTGACATTTGCTCAGCTTAATGGTTAACCCTGCCCTCTGTAGTCTGCCCAGCACCTCCCTGACATGCTGAAGGTGCTCTTGCCAGGAATGGCTGTAGATAGCAATATCATTCATGTAAGCAAGGGCAAACCCTCCTGCTCCTACTAAAATATGATCTAACAGCCTCTGCAAAGTTGCTGGGGCATTCTTCATCCCAAAGGGCATTTTTGTGAACTCATACAAGCCAAAAGGAGTCACAAAGTCTGACTTCTCTCTAGCACTGGGAGTCAATGGCATCTGCCAGTAACCCTTGGTAAGATCAATGGTTTTAAGATACTTAGCCCCACCCAGCTGCTCTAGGGCCTCATCTGCTCTAGGCATGGGGTAAGCATCTGACTCTGTGTGACTATTTAATTTCCTGTAATCCACACAGAACCTGGTGCTGCCATCCTGTTTTGGCACCAGTACCACTGGTGAGGCTCAGGGACTGTTGGACTCTTGAATCACCCCTAGTTCCAACATCTCCTGTACCTCCACCTTCAGAGTCTGTTGACTCTCTCAGGCACCCTATAAGGGGCCTGCCTGATAGGCCTTTGGGGTCCTGTAGCCACCTGGTGTTGCACCAGGTGGGTGCTCCCTGGTTTCCCGGTGAACATGCCCCCAAACTCCTGCAATACTGCTCGGATTTCTCGAACCTGAGTAGGAGATAGCTGCTGGGACATTGCTACCCCTTCCACCAAGGTGTCAGCCCAAGCCTCACTGAGGAGATCAGTCACAAGATCTCTTTCATACTCCTCCTGCAATCCACTGCAAATGCTCAGCACAAAGGCCCCCCTATCATGGTAAGGTTTCATCATGTTAACATGGTACAATTTGTGCCCCTGCCATCTGCCTAGCACTTCCACCATGTAGTTAACATCACATACCTTTATTACCACCTTGTAGGGTCCCTCCCAAGCTGCTTGCAGCTTGTTGTGTCTGACAGGAATGAGAACCATCACCTGCTGCCCTACAGCATACTCTATAGCTCGAGCATTCCTGTCATACCACACCTTTTTCCTGTTGTTGGGCTTCTGCCAGTTTCTCCTGGGCCAGGCCCATGAGTTCCCTCAGCCTTGTCCTGAGGTTCAGGACATATGCCACAACAGACTCCTTGTGAGACTCACACTCACCTTCCCACTCATCTCAAATTAAATCTAGAGCTCCCCTCACCCTATGCCCATACAGAAACTCAAAGGGTGAAAAACCTGTGGATTCCTAGGGAACCTCTCTGCAAGCAAATAACAGATGGGGCAAATATTTGTCCCACTCCCTCTTAAACTGATCTGCAAATGTCCATAGCATGGGCTTGATTGTAGAGTTTAACCTCTCAACAAGACCATTAGTCTGGGGATGGTTGGTTGTGGTCTTCATGTGCTTCACCCCACGGAATTCCACAGACAAGCCAGCAGGTCTTACATAAAATTGACACCTCTGTCAGACAGCATTTCCTTTGGGAAGCCTACCCTGCTGAAAATCTCTAGCAAAATATTTGCCATCTTCTCGGCCTCAATGGAGGACAAAGCCGCTGCCTCTGGGTATCGTGTAGCATAATCTACAATCACTAGGATATACTTTTTCCCTGTGGAACTTGGGGTACTCAGAGGACCAACAATATCCATAGCTACCTTCTGAAATGGCTCCTCAATCACAGGCAAAGGCATCAAAGGAGCTCTCGCCTTGCCTCCTGCCTTGCCTACCTTTTGGCACTGCTCACAGGTCCTGCAGTACCCTGTTACATCTCTGGAAATTCCAGGTCAATAGAAATTTTGCATAATACACCTCTTTGTATGTTTTATGCCCATATGACCTGCAAAGGGAATATCATGGGCTATGGCTAGAAGCGCCAGAGGGTAAGCTCTAGGCACTACCAACTGCTGTATTCTCTCACCTTCTAGCCCTCCCTCAGGGGTCCACTCTCTGTACAGTAACCTTTTGTTCCAGTATACAGATTCCCCCTTCCCTTGAGAATCAGGTGCCTCCCTAGCTACCTGTCTCAGGCCTTGCATTGTAGGGTCTGAGAGCTGAACCTGTCTCAAGTCTCTCTTTGTAACCCTTCCCAGCTCCCCTTCCACTGGAAGTCTGTCATCCTCTGACAGCAGTGCCTCACTGTCAGCCTGGGTACTACTACTCACCTCTACCTTTGCAGTTACCCTGTCCAAGGGAACATCAGTACCCACAAGCCACTGTGGCTCACATTCAGTCTCACTGCTACAGCGTAGCTCACTCCCTGAAGTAACCACCTCAGCAGTCCTGGCTGCAAGTATGCAGTCTGTCTGGGTCTCCCCCAGGCTACCAGACCCACATGCTTGTCTCTTAGCCTCACTACTCTTAACTGCATAAGTACATAGTACTGCCTCATCCAAATCCTTCCCTCTCAGGACATCTGCAGGATGGTAGTTCCATACCCCTGTTGTCTCAAGACAACTTACTATTGGCATTTTGTCTTTCCCACTTACTGGCTCTTTCACCTTTGGTTTCCCACCTTGCCTCCATGGACACCTGTATGCCACATGCCCCCCACTGGCTGCATTCAAAACATTTAACCCTAGCTCCTGGACATATATCCGGACTAGTGGCTTCCCCTGCTACTGGCAGATTCTGTTGGGGCAGTCTGAGCTGCCCACCATGAGGTCCTTTAGTCCCATGAGCAGTACTGCAGTCCCTTTCTTGTGCAGGGCTGCCCTGCTTGCTAGGTATAGGTCTCCTTTCTTCCCCAACTCCTCTGAAGTAGCACACTGTCTCTCAGCTAACCAGATCCTCATGTCCTCAGGCAAAGTGCTAAGGGCTTGTTCCCTTACCAAAAGGTCTGCCAGCCCTTCAAAAGTGGTGACCTAACATTCGCTCACCCAGCTAAGAAAATAAATGCTCAGTTCAGCAACATATTCACATACATTTTCATCTGCCTTGCATCTATGCTCACAAATCTTTTTCCTATAGATTTCAGGTGTTAGCTTAAAGCATTCTAACAAGTGTCTTTTTACAGCAGTATAATCAAAACAGTCAGTGTCTTGCATTTTTGCTAAAGAAGTTACAGCTTTACCATGGAATAAGGGGGTCAGGAACTGTACCCAGAGCCTTTGGTCAACTTCGTACTGTTTACATACCCGCTCAAACATATGAATGAAGCTATCAAAATTATCCCCCTCTTTAAACTGTGGAAGTGGTGCTGCGGTAGTGTTGTCGCCTCACAGCAAGACGTCCCGTTCGATTCTCAGCTAGAGTGTCTTCTGTGTGGAAGCATACGTGAATGGGCGTGCCTTCGTTGAAGGTTGTGCATCAGGGCTGGTAACTCGGCATGTAAAAATCCACTACCAAACATTAGCAGACTGGAGTTCTGCTGTGGCGACCCCTAACCGGGATAAGCCGAAAGACACAACAACAATAAATAATTAAAACACAAGACAAAACTACTACACCACAGAGATATCTAAGAGTTCACAGATCACACAGAAACTTAAAATAATACAGTAGGACAGGTCTGGTTTCAAAGAAAAATACCTAATTAATCTTTACTAGCTTTAACTATTCCTACAAGATATCACAGTGCTAAAAACTTACATGTGAGCATAAGCAGAGTGCTGATAAGTTAGATGTCCAGATCAAAAATGCTCCCTGGTCTCTTGTGAGAAATAGAATTTAAACATTACTAACAAACATATTTGCTGGGTCCCTCCCAAATTACATCATTTTTGACACTTAGGTTTTCCCAGTATTCATATTGCATCATCTTAACACCTGGTCTGAATTCTCAGGCCACAAACTGCATTATTTAGCAATCTAACACCTGCACAGAAACTTACAATAAAATATATTTCACATGTATATACTAACAGAAACTAAAGCAATAAAGCACCTTCCACATCTAAATTCTAGCCATAAACTTTAGCCTTAAAACAACGGGCTTTAAATTTTCATCCAGCCACCCTCGGGCTGAATTCTAACATAAAAGGATACAACATGCTTCACTGGGCCAGTAGAGTGCAATGTTGTCACATATTTTGCAGTTCCGCATTTCATAGTGTTTTCTTACATTTAAAAACACAAGCCTGTATTTTACATTTATTTATACAGTTGATAGAATTATATATTAAATTCTATTTGACTAGGCTGGCAGCCTTCGCCCATCTCTCCCCAGTTGTTACAAGGTCCATGATGATGCGTTCCATAGCTTTGCATATCAGACTTGTCAGGCTAATGAAGTGATAGTTCCCAGGGTCTGTAGTCACTCCTCCTTTGTGGAGAGGGATGATTGTAGCAGTGCACAATTTGGTAGGGACAAAGCCTGAGGTGAGGCTGTGATTGAACAGGGCACCCAGGTGAGGTGCCAGTTCACTCTGTAGTTCATGTAGAACACAGCCAGGGATATTTTCAGGTCCCATAGAAGCTGTATTCTTGTCCTTGGACAGTGCTGTTTTAACCTGTGCAGCAGTAATATTGGGTACCTGGCAATCTATTGGTATTGTGACTGGTCCCTTGGAGGGAGAGGGGTAAAGTTGCCACTGAATCTGTCGGCCAGTATATTGGCAATATCTGTTGACTCGGAATAGGAGGTGCCATTGTGCAGTAGCTCAGAGCAAACTGGGTATTGACATGGATATTCCTTACATAACTATAGAAGGCATTGTGGTTGTCTTTACTATCTGCTGCAATTCTGTTTTCATAGCTACCTTTAGAGGATTTGATGAGGGATCTCAACTTTTTATTGAGGCTGATAAGGGAGTTTTTCCAGTGTTGGATTTTCACCTTATTCTACATCAGTTTCCTCCTTCTGTTGTAGAGTCTATTTATGGCAGGGGACCACCAGATTGGCTTCCTTTTTTTGGAGGAGGGTGTCTTGGTTCCATTGGGTATGGCGAGATCCATGCATTTGTGTGCATGTTCGTACAGTGCATTGGTGTATGATGTGGCAGTCATGCAACTGATCTCCATTTGTATTGGTGCCGTGAAGTTAGCCACCTCTGTTATTAGCAGTCTAAAGTTAGCTTTGGAGATGTTTTTCATGGTGGTTACCTTTGCGGGGGGGGGGGGGTAGGAGGGATGTGGATTTCCAAAGTGATTACTTTGTATTCGGATCTAATCAGGGAGGAGTTGACTATTGGTGTAGAGCAACAGTTGCCCATGTTAGTAATGACCAGGTCAAGGATGTTGCTACCTCTAGTGGGAGTAAGAATGAATTGGTCTAGGGGATTGGAATTAATGAATTCCAGAACATGTTGGGCAAGTTTATTAGTACATGAATAGTTTTCCCAGTTAATGGAGGGGTAGTTGAAGTTGCCAGTATGAGAGTGTTAGGTTGGACCCTAATATTCTCCTGGGTGCTTAGGAACGTGGAGTGTGAGTCTTGGGACATGGTTGGGGATCTATAGCAGGCTACGACCTGAATCACTGTCTTACCCAATGTTAGCTGCACCTGAAGTATCTCAGATGTGTTATGTTGGGCTACCAGTCTGGAGGTGTGCGCATCCTTTATAAATATGGCAGCATCACCACCTTTGGAGCTTCAGTCGAAGTTCTGGGACCGAAAGGTATGGAATGAGTTATAGCCTGGTAGTGCAGGGGTGCTTTCTGCTGCCTTGAACTAGGTCTCTGTTATGGCACAAATGTCAATGTTCTCCATTTTAAGGAGCGCTTCGAGCGAGTGCATTTTGAGATTTAGACTTCTAGCATTGAGCAGCATGACCCTCAGATTGCATTTGTTTGATTTGTTTGTAGCTGTTATGGTGGTAATTTGGTCTTTGGAACACCACCTAAAAAGGCACTATAGGGGTGGCAAGAGCCTTGTCCAGTATCCGGGAGCCCAGGGGTGACAGATGCAGGCCATCTCTGATGGGTCTATATTAAAACATGAAAATCCATTACATCGAATACCAAAACAGTGACATGTATTACTCGAACCATGAAAATACCGAACGCACTAAACCGCAAAATTTAAAATATCGAACATTAATAGTCGGCCAACCCCACCACCTACTCCATACTACCTACCCAAACAAACCCTACTCCTAACCCTAAAGTAAAGCACCAAAACTCAACTTCTAACCCTACACTAAACCCCACATACACAACTGTCTATGCACTACCCTTAATCCCTCCCTAACCCTAAGGTCCGTAACTACCGCACACTTCCCCTATGGAGATATATCCAAACAAAATAAATAATACACATAAATACATTTAACAAAACCCTACTTCTAACACTACACTAAATCTTACACACATTACCTATCTATGCACTTACCTTAACGCGCACCCTAATCCTAAGGTCCGTAACTATCGCACACTTACCTTATGCAGCTATACCGCAGATGGGCCAACCAAAACACTTCGACATTTCAAATTTCATGGTTTTGCACATTCGACAATTACGTATTTCGCGCAATACGTGTCAATGATTTTGTATTCGCGTAAACGAAGTTTTGACAATCTAATAGGAACCCGTCTCTGGCAAAACATCGAGGTCTGTCAATCATGTTATCCCAGGCAGACAAATAGTGGATCCCCTTAGAATGACACCAGAAACTTAGCCAGTTGTTAAATCAATCATTTTCTGCTTGTACTGTGGTATCGTTCTGGGTGATGGTAGGATGCTGCTCAGGGCTAGGGTCATACCCACGTGGGCTACATAATCCGAGAGCTCCTCCATGTCTCTTTTCATGTAGTCCAGGAAGGTACATCTCAGGTCATTCACAACCACATGTACAATGACAGAGTGATATTTGTACCTGTTGTTGAGAGCCTGAGTGCGTGTGTTATGTGGTGGATACTGGTGTCTGACAGGCAGCTGACTTTTACTTTCTCCTTATTCAACCTAGTGAGTGGGACATCAGTGTGCCTCACTATCGAGTCAGCTATGACTAGTGTGTTGGGCATGCTGTTTTGCCTTAGGGGCTTTGGTTGAGTGGCACACTGTTTAGGAGAGTTATGTGTCTCATGATTAGTGTTGTGTTGTGGTGGTCGAGTGCGTTTCTGCCTTGAGGTCTCTGCTGTTTGGGTAGATTTTTATTGAAAGTCTCCACGAAGGTGGGTGTGTAGTTTGTGTTTTTATGTGAAGGCAGTGTTGGTGTGTGTTCTGGAGGGCTATGTGTTCCATGTGGTGTGGTGCAAACGTTGACCTTCACCTCTTGACCAGCTATTCCGGTCTTGACTGGAGAGTGTGTGGCTTCCAGTTTGGGTGTATAAGTGCATCTCTCCTAAGTCTATGTGTTGGGAGGTAAGAGGAGAGGGTTGTCAGTGTACATGAGGCAGTTGCTACATTGCCTCAGGATGCCCAGGTTCACCAGGTTAATAGGAGAAAGCACAGGGAACTGACCTTTAGACATGCCTGTAGGGGTGGCCATTAATAATTAAGTACTGGAGCTGTTTCCTTGTAGAATGAGTATTGAGTGTAACTAGGATTTCTACTAGTTCTAGATTTATAAATGACTGTAAGCATATGTATGTAATTTTTATTAATTTGGCCCTGACACATAATATACCAGATACCAGCTGTTATAGTCAGTTATCTAGCATTTCAATCGTAGTACCATTCTATGTGAAAAAAAGACAGCAATAACACCAAACAACCAGAACGTTAAAATAAAACTGGCAATAGAAGGAAGAAAATCTTAAGTTTACGGAGCACTTTCATCCTAAATGTCATCAAGGAGTTCATCAGACTAGGTGCTGAAATCACCCATTACTACAGGAAACTCTCAGTTAACAGGCACCCATGGGGATTGGTAAATACCAGATAACTGTCGTTTCCGGTTGCTTGAGAGTTACTATTAAAAATATGCCTGACTAATACTGTACCCTATACTATTTGTTTGGTTTGACTTGTTCTCAGGTTGGGGAGACAGGGAATTTATTCCTATCTTCCCTTTTAAAACTCTAAAACTGTACAAATATTAGGTATGTTTCTGCAGGGTGTGATGGGGGGTGGGGGTGGAAACAAAAACTGCAACACATGAAAATTGTACTGTATTTCTTCAATTTTTTTTATTTTGCCAGTTGCTTGAGAGTGCTGGTTGCTTGAGTTCTGTTTAATTGAGCTTTTACTTTATTTAAGTATAAATCCAACCATCATATGATCCACCAATTAATTCTATTAAAGGGATATTCCAATATTTCATACACATTAAAATAAAAAAAAATAATAATTGTATTTGTATAAATATTAAATATTGTTAAGGTAATTAACTACCCTTATCATTAATATTTATATAAGCCCAACAGGAACAGGTTTCACAACTCTCCATGGCACCTCCACTTATGTTAACCTTACCACGCCCTTCTAAAATATTTTTAAGGTTTCTATCCCTTTTAAAAACAAAACAAATTTCCTTACTTAATTTGGTCATTAAAGTAGTATGCGTATTCACCTGCCAATTCCAATTTTTATCAAAATTTAGTTAATCTATTTATTTATTTATTCATTAATACAATATGCAGACAATTCCACAATCATCTCCTCATCTAACAACATACCAGACCTTCTGCAAATAACATAAAATGCCTTTACAGCAATAGAATCTTGCCTAAATGAAGCACAATTATTGCTTAACCCCCAACAAAACAAAACTTTCTACTCCCCAAAACATTCTCATCCGAATTTAAAATGTACTCCCAAAACAAAACAGAGATTGAAGTTGTAACACATGCTAAGCTGCTAGGTGTAACCATAGACATTAACTCACATTTAAACAACACATACACAATGCTATTAAAAAAAAAAACACTTCAAACTTGGGACACTCTACAAACATAAAAACTTCATGAATCCTTCTACCAAAAGAATGCTAGCCAATACCTACTTGATCATCTCTCTACTATATGGAGTTCATATTTTCACCAACATGCACTTGTCCCTAAAAAATAAACTTCAGTCCTGCTACTACAAAATCACCAAATTTGCCACAGGCTTATCATACCACTTCCAGTACTGCAAAGCTCTTACAGAGCTAAACTGGCTTGAATTCCCACACAATCTTGATTATCTGCAGCTATTTATCACACATAAAATAATATACAAACCAGACTCCTGTCTCACCCTAAAATCTATCCTGCACAGCTACATTCCTATCAGAACTTTCTGTTCACTAGACAAACAACTAATAATTGTACACAAACCTAACAGAAGAGCTGGCCAGTGTCTTTATTCCTATGCTATAGCTAAACTATGGAGCTCTTTACTATATAACAGCAGAGTGGGCAGACCTATTCAACAAAGATGTCACCTTTGTGCCCACTAGAAGAGCCAACTTGGATGAATCTTTAATACAACTTAAGTTATTTGCCAGGAAAGTAAATTTGGGTATGTTTTTTAAGGACAACAATCAAACCATGGGAGTGGCAAATGATTGTAAGTGCCCGAGCACCTTTAATCCACCTTTACATCCACTACTGAACCCCTTTGAAAAAAATGTGTGAGAAAGATATAAGAGCATACTTGTCTAGTAGTGGGAGTAATTGTTTCCAATCTAACTTAACTTGGCAACAGAGGGCATTGTTAAAGGAAATTAGCAACAATCGATGCATTAGAGTTATGAAGCTGGATAAAATTGGGGGCCTGGTGGTTATGAAAACAATTGAATATATCAACAAAATGTTAGGTATATTATTTACAGATGTATACGAGGACGTATTAGTCAATGAAATTAATATTGCCTGCCATAGAATTGATGTAATGTTGGGTGATTTTGTTTTGAATGACCAGATCACCCCAATGGAGTGTGACTAGAGTATCATACCCCAGGACCCCCACCATTTTGGCATACCTAAAGTGCACAGAAATGTATGTGAATGCCCTTTAAGGCTGATTGTGGATGCCACAGCATCCAAGACTTTTCCCCTGGCAAAATATGTGGCCACACACACTAAAGGAATATTGTCAGGGCACAAACATATTTACAAGTACTCTTGGGAGTTCATGGCAAGAGTGTCTAATGAAATATATTTGTATCATTTACTGTTTGTAACGATTGATGTATGTGAACTATTTTCCAGTTATACCACACACAGAGGGTTTGGAATTATTTTATATTTTTTTTTATGTAGACATTTGGGTTTTGAACATAACAACATTTTGACCATCACTACCTTGATGGAAGTTATATTGGAAAACAATTACATAGTTTTTGAGAACCAGCTATTATGGCAGAGGAAGGGGTAGCAATGGGGGCAGTGTGTGCCCCAGTGTTTGCCAACATAGTACTAACACAATGGGAGGAACAAATGATCCTCATCTCTGACTATGCAAGTTGTTGGTCAGTATCCGTTCACGTCTTGGACGATATAATAATTTTTTGGAATGGAGATAGACAAAGGTTAAACCAATTTTAACAATATTTCAACAACAGTAGGAGTTTTTTGAAGTTTACCATGGAAGTAGGGGAAGATAGAGTACATTACCTAGATGTTACTATTAGTAAAAATTAGGTAGACAAAAGGTTTGAATCAAACCTTTATAGAAAACCAGCGTACTCTAACTCCCTTCTCCATTTTGATAGTCAAAACCTTATACACCAAAAAAAGTAATTAATCAAAGGTCAAATGGTGAGACTAGCCGTATGGTGAGTTCTGACAATAAGTTTTATGAATAGGGTTTGATATTGAAAGGAATGTTGCACAACAGAGGATACCCTGATATTTTCTTGGACAGAATATTTGGTGAAGTTGTAAGGAAGAGACAAGGAGGTCACTTTGTTCCTTTGATAGGCACGGATAAGGCGAGAAGTGTGACAGGGGACACATCTACTATAAGTAATACTAGAAACTTTCAAAAGGCCCTCATCTTGCCATATAATTTACATTACCAAGGGATCAAGAATATGATAGATCATAACTGGAATATTTTTAGAGTAGAGTATATGAACAAAGTGGGGCAAAACCCAGCTGCAGTATACAAAAAGGATATGTGTTTTAAATCCATTATTGAGAAGCCACTTAAGGGATCATCAGTTGGACATATGATTAAATGCGGACAGTGCAAACAATGTAAGTTGATTTTGGAAGGAACTGAAGTGGTGGTACCAAGATGGGGTGTTATAACATTGGGATGTAGGTATAACTGTCATAGCACTGGACTAGTTTATCTTGCATAGCACTGGACTAGTTTATCCTGGTTAGCACTGGACTAGCTTATCTTGCTTAGCACTGGACTAGTTTATCCTGCTTAGCACTGTACTAGTTTATCTTGCTGTCAGCTATGTGAGTATTTCTACGTTGGAAAAACTAAAAAAACATTTAGAATCAGAATTTACCAACATCAACACATATAGTAAAGGGTAATAATAGGAATGGATTAGCCAAACGTATAAAAAAAACCCCATCACATAGCTTCAAATATACTGCCATAGACAAGGTTAACCTTGGCTGGGGGGGAGGGCATCAGATTTATATTTAGAATATAATGAATTAAAATGGCAGTTAAAATGTAATGCTACAGAACCCCCTGGTCTATATGAAACTATCAGTATATTAAAACTAAAAGCTGAGTTAGTTTTATAAACATCTTAGGACAAGGGTATTAATTTTTTTAAAATTTAATGGTGTACAATGATGTTAAGTATAGTGATTTTTAGTACAGGTTGTGTGTTTTCTAGGAGATGTTTTTTAATGTTGTGATATGTTTTTATAGTTCAGATATGAAGAAATGTGTATTTAAATACAGTCAAGACATGTTTTGGTATTTTAAGGGTTAATAGAGTAATGAAGTCATGTGATTTCTTTTTGTATTCAAGGATGGTGGTGTGATTTGAATGAAATTTGTTCTGAGGAAGTTGGATATTTGTCTGATGAAAGCACTTACTTTATATTAAAAAGTTCTATTTAAGTGGTTACTGTGGTTGTTTCTCATTTGGTTTGTTGTTTTCATAGTTTTAGAAGTCTGTGTGTAGTTTATTATTAAACATTACTAGAGCTTTTCTCCCTGGGCATCTGCTGAAAATGAGTTTTTGATCCAGTCGGACTTTCCCGGTCACCAAATGTCAGTAACTAAATAAATATAATTATTGTTATTATTATTATGGATGGCACAATGGTGAAGCAGTTAGTGCTGTCGCCTCACAGCAAGAGGTTCTCTGGTTCAATTCTTGACTGGGGTTCTGTCTGGAGTCTGCATGTCCTCTCTGCAGTCACATGGGTTTCCTCTGGGTGCTCCAGTTTCCTCCCACATTCCAAAGACATGCAATAGGTAGATCTGATACTCTGAATTGGCCCTATGTATGAGTATGTGTGTGCAAGTGCATGGTGTACCTTTGAGGAGGGTTGGGCCTCGGGCTAGCAGCTCATTCCTGTAAAACCTGTACCTGCTAAGGAAACGAGTGCTGAAGGGCGCTAGTTGCCCAATTTTCTGAAGAACACAGCAGTGAATCCAGGATTATTATTATTATTACTATTGCTAAATGGTAAAATCATAACTCTATCCATAAGATAAATAGTGGAATCATACATTTTCCCTGATGTAAACAGTTCTTGGTGTGAAAGTGTCTGTATCCTGCATAACATTCAGCCATTTGTTCTGGTCATTTATTTGTCTTTAGTCGCCCACTGTTATAGTGAAATTCACAGTCTTTTTCTCCAGTAAAGAAAATTGGTAATATGTTAAAAACAGAAAATTAATAAAGAGTTCCATTCCCATCACCAACGCTAAATTCTTATATCTCCCTTTGTCAAACTTTCTAATGTAACCAGTGCTTGAGAGAACCATTCTAAACCAATATCATGGAGTGTTGCCAAGATTTATTGTAGGGGTAAATATAATTGTAACACCACTAGGCTAATGTATTTATCTAATTGCCAAACATGCCAAGCATTTCATGTTGGTGAGATGGAGAGGTCCATTAAACATACATTTACAAACATCTATATGGTATACATAAAGGTGACAGTAATAATGCTTTATTTAAATACACATTAGTATGTAACAGTTTTAAGAAATGTAAGATTTTTTGTACTTGAAAGGGTGGTGCTAACCTTAAGAGGGGGAGATTGCAAACTAACTTGGAATATAAGGAACTGTGGTGGCAATTGTTATTGAAATCTACACTGTTTCCTGGTTTAATGACAATGTTTCCATTAATAATGTTTTAAAACTATGAGCTCTGAAATTTTGAATTTATATTTATATTTTTATTTCTATCACCCTTTTGTATGCTACTTTTTATACAACTACAATTATTACTTTTTTAATTTTTAAAAACGTAATGAAGAAACCTCACCGCTGAATAGCACTCCTTTCAAGAAACAGGAAGCAAATGTGGAAGACCAAAAGGAGAGCTAACCACTGATGAAAAGAAGCACTGCAGACAACAGATTAAAACCAAAATCCACACGATTTATTTCCATCTAACAAGAACACAAAAGTAAGCGCTTTCGCATAGTGAAACCTACGCTTCTTCAGACAATTAACACAAAAATACTGATGCTTTATATACTAAAATAGAGCGGGAAACTGCCCAAATAATTGAACAATTAAACAATTAGTTCATGCATCCCTCACTGTTAATATACGAAGACTAAACCAATGCAACAATCACAGTGAATCGTACAGAAAATCTATACAAAAAATATATACTTATCTTAAGATTATATGTAAAAATTTTTTATATAAAAAACTTTATATATGTACAAAAAATATATACAATCAATATAAAACAAAACAGGATCCCTACTGACACAAACAACCTAACCGTATATTTCATGTATCATGGCAACCAAGTATAAACAAATGTAGGAAAGGACTCACCCTACCCATATCAGAAATCAGATAAAATTAAGAATTATTTAATACGAGTACAGGTTTTATTGACACATAATTATTGAGACCTGGAGGTAAATGTGACCCTAATTTAAAGATCCATTTTAACTCGGCTACAGCCAACTCATTATCTAGATCTCCACCCCGTAATCTCTGTCCTATCACTTGTAGCACTCCAAAACAAAACTCATGTGAAGGATGTTCCATTACATGTTGAGCCAGGGCATTAGTTTCCTTACCCTTGCGTATATCATACAGGTGATTATAGATCCGATCTTGTAGCCTCCTGGTGGTCATACCCACATAGAAGGCTTGACATAGTTTACAGGTAGCAAGATATATTCAATTCCTAGTATCACAAGTTGCATAAAATTTGGGAAAGAACTCATAGTTGGTCAATGGATTCCTATATTTCTGGATACGCGTTATATAAATACACCTGTTACAATGGTTACAAGGAAACGTTCCCTGGGCCACTGGCATTACACCAGCTAAACCTGGCGCAATGTAACGGTCATTGCATAAGATTCTTTTAAGATTCTCACAGTTTTTATAGAGGAAACTAGGTTTTCCACCTACTACTTTTCTAGTGTTGTTATCTAACATGAGTACATTCCAGTTCCTACAAATAACCTCCTTAATCATACCTATGTCACTGGTATATGGTTTTTAATTTTTATTTTAATTTATATGAAATATTGGAATATCCTTTTAAGGGAATGAATTGGTTGATCATGTGATGGTTGTATTTATACTTAAATAGCAGTGCATAATTTATATACTTATTCTGCTGAAGTCTTTAGTGTTATTTAAGATGACAGTACTCACTAAATTTATAATTTTTTTTTCATTTTGTTTCCAGTTTTATTTTAATCTCCTATACCCAGTTGTTCAGTGTTATTGTTGTTTTTGATACTAATTTTTATCTTGGTCCATGGTATTTGCCAAGTCTTGTTTTTTTTAGTTTACTGTATTGCATGAAGGCAAAAATACCACTAGAGCCGAAAGCTTTAATACATCTATCAAAGTGGCCTAAAATGCAGAGGAGAAAGCAGCAATCTCAGTTACAAGGTTTAGTGGGAGACTATTCTATTTGTGATTATCTTTAAGATCAATAAATAGCAAATAATCATTTTTTGGAGTAATCGCTGAATGTAGAGATGCTATTACAGGGCCACAAAGCAGATTTTCATAGAGATCACAGCAAGATAGCCAAACTAACTGGGGGGGGGGTAACATATTGGAAGTGCAAAGGGGAAAATGTTTATGATGGCTAGATCAGGAAGAACAACCACCTCTGGTAGACAGGGGGCAATTTGATCAAGTGTATTGGCACTTATGAAATCCAGAAATATTGGGGCATATTTGTTGTTCTTACCATATGTCTGGCAATTTATATGCAGATAACAGAAGTCATCCATAAGAGAGATATTTGGTTCAATTATTAACCTTTCTTACTGGTTAAGTTATTCTACATGCTCTGAATGGGTCAACGATGGGGATTCATAATTGGCTATAATGTGATAGCTAATTTTATTAACTGTAACTTGAATTCTAACCAGTTCTAGATTTATAAATGACTACAACATGAAGCTGTATACCTCTGTGGTATTAGTTTAACCTTGACTCCTAATATATGGTGGCCATTTGTAGCTGCACAAAAAAAAGTGAAATACGCTGTAAACAGTACTTAGAGTGAAAATTTCTGTATCCTGCATAACATTCAACCATCTGTTCTAGTCATTTAGTTGTCTTTAGTGGCCCACTCTTATAATGAAATTCACACTGCCTTTATCTGTAGAACAGTAAGAAAATTGCTGATACATCTGCAATTAAATGACTGCACTGAATGCATTGATAACAGTTCCTATTTTGAAATGAAAAACTTAATAACCACATTGTCAAT